>NC_081433.1:36456531-36606783 GCF_949786415.1 Peromyscus eremicus
TGTTTTGGATGGAGGTCTCTGTAGGGAGCAGTTGTCTCCAGCTGTAAACACCTGGAGGAGGAAGCAGCAGTTGCTAGTCTTTGCACACAGTGATCTGCCATCTGCAAGCACTCACACTTGGACGCCTAAGAAAAGCTTTACCATTTCTTTCCAGCCTGGCCCAATGAGTAACAGCTTTACCAACTGTCCCATCGGTCCGAGGCCTTGGATTTTCCGACACGGCTGTGCCCATGTCAAAACACACGATCCCTCAGGACTTCACTCACCCAGGGCTTCCTCTGCCCCCTACATAAGGGAACAGAGGATCCTGTTTTATCCCCTACTCAATTGATCCACAAGATGATATAATGCTTAAAATATTAATAAGAACCAAATTTCCCTAGTGGCTAATCCCTGTGAGTATCTCCACAAGGAAGCTCTGGGCTAGTTTGTCCTTCCCTGCTCTTTCTTAGCAGATGATACTACATAACTTCCCCACACAGCAAACTTCTCGAAAGGGCAGGGACGTCACTTAGAGCACAGACTTTCCACAGGCTGTTCTGTGTAAACGTAAAGCATGGCTGACGTCCCTTTTAAAATTTCCCATCCCCTCAGGATAGCGGACTACGACGAGGTTCACGACATCCCCATGATAGCCCACATCACGGACTGTCTCCCCGAGTTCATCAGCAAAGGCATGGCCATGGCGTCCTTCTACTACGCTCGGTGTCTCCAGCTTGGCTTGGGTATTAAGAAAGACGAAGCGACTGCCAAACACTACTATTCCAAAGTAAGCCTGGGGAGGAACTAGAGACTGACCTAGCCGGAAACCACGGCCTTTTCCGTGGTTGTTTTCTATCACTCTGCAGATCACCTGTCTATGGGGAGGCTGGGCAGGTTGCACCTGGTAGAGTCGTACCAGCATAATTAAGCTCAGGTGATAAAAGTCCCATTTTGATGCGAATTGGTCTCCTTAAATCGGCTGCCACCTGCGAATTAAGGCCTATCATTGTCCTTACAGTCTAAATGTTTGTGTCTTCACCAAACAAAAAATTTATACACCCTCACTCTAATATTGGAGTTAAATGAAGGTTTTAAAGCAGTAAACCCAGGACAGTTTCATGAGAATGAGGTAATCAGTAATGCTCTCACATTTTAATCCATGTGGTCACTTTCGGGGGGGCTGGGAATGTGGGGAGGTTGTAATAGTAACTGCAGTGAATTTTTTAAAGAACTGTGCATGCTTTAGGTCCATGGTGTTCACAAATTAGAACGGCATCATAATTAACTCTGTATGTAGTTCTGTGGTCAAGGACTTGATGTGCAGCCCAGGCTGGCCTGGAACTCATGGCAATCCTGTGTCTGTGGGCCCCCGAAGATTCTGGAATTAGAGGCTAGTACCAGACCTTATTTTGGAAGAATTCATTCACAGTCTCTGGGAATGGGACACCACCATACCTGCCAAAGCTCTCTAGAGTATTCTAGTATGCACACATGTTTAGAAACATGAGCTATGGGGCTGGGAAGATGGCTGAGAGGTTAAGAGAACTGGCTGTTCTTCCACAGGTCCCAAGTTCAATTCCCAGCAACCACATGGTGGCTCACAACCATCTGTAATGAGATCTGGTGCCCTCTTCTGGAGTGCAGGCCGAACACTGTATACATAATAAATAAATCTTAAAAGAGAGGAGAGCGAGAGAGAGCGAGAGAGAGAGCGAGAGAGAGCGAGAGAGAGCGAGAGAGAGAGAGAGAGAGAGAGAGAGAGAGAGAGAGAGAGAGAGAGAGAGAGAAACATGAGCTATTGTGTTTTAAACAGATTTCCAAAGTAACAAATACAGCTGATGTCTGGGCTATTTACCACCACCCCATTCTTTTCATGTGAGAAACGAGGGTGAACAAAGGAACTTTTCCAAAAATAGAAACCCTTCTTGCAGCACACGAATCTCCAAACTAGTCCAATTTCATGTTCTAGATTATCCACAGTAAGCTTTGAGGATAAGTATGGGAGGAAGTCTAGTTTAAATGACCCGATATTTGGTATAAACATCATGAAAGGGCAGTAAACCAATAGCAACCCAAGAACTGTCTTCCACCTGTTGGGAGACAATCACCCCGTCGCTGTGTATTAACGCTGTAGGTAGAACACAGCACCCAGTTAGCCCAGTGCATACTGTGGAAGATACTGATGAAGTGGACACAGGGAGGAGGCAGCATATTTGCTAAGTCTTATGAGGTCTGCAGAGGGAAACAGAGTATGTTCTCTGAGAACTAAACATGAAGGAGTCCTGACAGTGAAGGGTCCATGACCGGAACCTCCTATACAGAGGAACTGTGGCGAGGAGGGAGGGGATTTGGAGCTACACCAGAAATAGGGCAGGAAGATGGCAGAACCCCAGGGGTCAGGCCAGGGACCCTTGTCTGGTGTTAGCTCGCTCTTCGGCTGGATGTGGCCCCTTCGGCATGTCTAAGCATTGTGTGTTTCTAAAGTATGTGGAGGGACATTGCAGCTCAATGCAAAGAAGAACCTTTTGACTTCACTGTCTCAGAAACAAGTACAAAAGTTTTCTCTTAGAAGATAACAACTCCTGGCCAATAGCAAGAAGCTAAGCAAATAGTGTAAGACCAATGTCCTGGGCACTGGAGAGACAATTTCTGCTCCGAATGGTGCTTATACCAGATAACCTCTGATGCTCCTGCCAAACACTTGACATTCTAGAATCATGCACCTTGTCACTATTTAGGCATGATAAAACTATATTTTAAAATCTAATTATTATAGATTCTGCTGTTTTCAGGATAGAACAGCTTGAGACCAAATGTTAATGGTTTCTATTTCTCTTGTTTTAATAATTCTTTAGTTTTCATTTTAAAATTATGTGTAGAAGTTTGTCTGTTTTTAAAAAGAGAAGAACCGAGCAATGAGAATTTATCAACTATCCAACTCTCTTCTCTCTTTAAGGCTTGCCAGCTGAACCCCACATTGGCAGATGAGCTTCACGCCTTACTAATTCGCCAAAGAATTTAGACCACAATGCATTTCAACGAAGCCCATCAATCCTCACCTGAAACAGTGTGTGTGTGTATGCTCACAGCAGCTCCATCTGTTATTTCCTGCGTCCCCGTTATATTATCCGGGGTATTTTACAGAAACATTTCCTTCATTCTTGTATTTGTATTCTGTAATTTGCACAAACTAAACTTTAGACACCAATCCAGCCGCTGGGAAGAGTCCTCAGAGACCCACCTCTTAGCCTCTACAGTGGCCTGGACTGCAATGAGTTTGAAAGCATGCCAAAACCAAGTACCCCTTTGCCTTATTAAATGCAGTGTCTGAAATGACTTAGTACAGACTGGGTTTTGTAGTTTCCAAAGTACACGTGCTGCTGACTTAGTTCAAACGCAATTTGAAAGTTTAATTCTTTATATTTTCTTTGGCATTTGTTTATGAATTTTGCTAATTTAAAAATGTATTGAGCCATCTGAAATTTTTCACAAAATTAAATGAAGGCCAAAGAAAATTTAAAGATTAGGCTTCCAAATCTTTTTTGTAGAAAGTGTATAGCATTCCCATAGCTTATTAAAAGATTCTTACTACAGATAACTGGCTAATTTGTAAATTTTTTAAAAATGGAATTAAATTATGTAGCACCATGTCCCTCCAAATGTGCCCTCAAAGATCTCAATTAAGCAAAAAAAAAATTATGATCCCTGATAAATATAAGAATTACAGCAATATGCTTTCATTTGAATTCATTTTCTATATTTTTAAAATCTTAGAAACATTTCCATACAACATAAAGTATGGGAAAAATCTCATAAAAATCATTAACCAAAGAGCTACATCTAAATACTGTTTTGTAATCCAGCCTGAGAAAGCTTACTTATAAAAGGATTACTTTATAAGTAATGTTTCAGGTTAGCACGCAAAGAAATGGATTGCATACACGTCTCCTGTGCTTTGTTCTCTTTCTCCTCCTCCTCCACTGCCCTCCTTCCCTAGAGCCACACCCCAGCACCTTTCCTCCTGCAGTTAGTTTCCTCCTGTGTGTGTGTGTGTGCTTTTCTTCAGACAGGGCTTCTTGTGTAACAGCCTTGGCTGTCCTAGAACTCACTCTGTAGCCCAGGCTGGCCTCAAACTCACAGAGATCCGCCTGCCTCTGCCTCCAGAGTGCTGTGATTAAAGGTGTGTGCCATCATCACCCGCCTCCCTTCTCCTTTCTTACCACATACTTTCTATTACTTATTTCCACCTCTCTTAAGATCCCTTCCTCTCCTTGTATGAGCCTCCATTTTCATGAGCTATAAACACACACACAGAAATACAAACACTGTTCTACACACACACACACACACACACACACACACACACACACACACACACTTTCCAATCTCCGTTCTACGTGAGAGAAAACAGTTTGCCCTTCAGAGCCTTATTTCATGTAACATGATGACTTCCAGTTCCATCCATTTTCCTGACAAGTACTTCATTTTTCGTTATGGCTGCATCAAATCTCATTGAGTTTCTTCCACATTTTCTTCCTTCATCTGTTTAGGGACATCTAAGCTGGCTGCATTTCCTAGCTACTGTGAATGGTGCAAAGATGAATGTGGACACTTACCTTTGTAGTGTGTCGACCCGAATCCTTTAGGCACACGCCCAGGAGTGGAATAGCTGGGCAACGTGGTAGTTCTTTTAGCTCATCTACGTGGTTGGACGATTCTGATTTTTAGTGTTTTAATTTTTGCAATTCTTTATACATCACAGATATTAAGGATATTATTAGTTGGTAGATTTTTTTTCCATTTTGCAGAATGTGTCTTTGACAACTGTCTCCTTCAGCGTACAGAAGTTTCTAAATACTTAAATAAATTCGCAAACATTTTTCCATATATTGGTGACACACATCTAAATATTGTGTCAAAATTAGCAGGCTAGGTGGCAGGTGGGAGGCAGAGGCATGAAGATCTGAGTCTGGGGTCAGCCGGGGCTATAGTGAGACTCTGCTGTCTCAGAAGAAAGAAAGAAAATGTAATTAGCAACAGACTGTCTTACTGTCAGTAAAATCTACGAAAGGAAAGGCCACAGTGAAAACAAAGGTCCGTATGCTTTAGATGGTGCAGTAATATGTTTGTGAAATGTATTAAAAACAGTAGGTCTTAAAGAGATCTTAATCCCCGCCTTTTGTCAGCATATTAGCTGGTATGGCTTTATTTTATAAATCTTAATGTCATTTTCTCTTGAAAAATTAAAATTTATTTTATGTTTATGGGTGTTCTGCCTACATGTCTGTGCACCACACACATGACCGGCGCCAGCAGAAGCCAGAGGAGGGCGTTTGATCCCCTAGAGCTGGAGGTATGCATGGTTGTGAGCTGCCATGTGGATGCTGGGGATTGAACTGGGGTTCTCTGGAAGTTCAGCCAGTGCTCTTAACCACTGAGCCGTACAATGTCATTGGCAACGGTGGATAAATAAAATCTGTCAGTGGTGAGAAAACGGAGTTTCTGTGTGGTGGCATCTGCTAGAGCTGCTGCTGCAGAACGGGAAGCCTGGCCTTGGTTATGCACTCAGGTACTTACATTAATTGAACTTTGTTTTTGTATAAAAAGAAGTAGTTGTACACTTCTGCATTCTCTACAAAAGTTAGTCTCAAACCAACCCTGGAAATAAGGCCTTTTCCTCTATAATAGCTACTGAATACTCTATATTCCCTCCCAACATCCTGCTCAATATCTCAAGCCTTGCAGCTTACTATAGCAACTTCAACTTTTTTCTAGTTCTTCTAGTAAACACACACACACACACACACACACACACACACACACACATACACACACACTCTTTCTCTCATAAATAAATTCTTTAAGAACAAGCATGGTGGTACACACCTATAATCCCAGAACTTGGGAGGCAGAGTCAGGTGGATCTCTGTGACTTCCAGGATAGCTTGGTCTATATAGTGAGTTTTGGGACAGCCAGAGCTTTGTAGACAGACACTGTATCAAGAAAAACAGCAACAAAACAAATAAAACCCCAAAACTAATAACTAACTAACTAAAATTCTTTAAAATAAAATTTTTTCCCCCCGAGACAAGCCCTCTCTGTGTAACAGCCCTGGCTATCCTAGAACTCACTTTGTAGACCAGGCTGGCCTCAGACTCACAGAGATCCACCTGACTCTGCCTCCCCCTCCCGAGTGTTGGGATTAAAGGCATGCGCCACCACCGCCCGGCAGTTTTTCTTTTTAGATAGCCTCTCTCCATGGTGCTAAGTGGTCTCTTTTGCTCCTGACTAGGTGGATACAGAGCACCCCACTGTTCCCAGCTCCAACAGGAATACACTAAAGAAGAGAAAGTTTACCAGAACAGTGCATGTAGGGAAGCAACTGCCTCTCCTCAACCCAAAGGGAAGCCCACTTTTACAAGTGCCATTAAAATTGGGGTTCCGAGCCAGGCGTGGTGGTGCATACCTGAGACCCTGGCTGTGCTGGCTGGGGGGCAAACTGTCCCTCTGGGCTCTGGTGTGTGGTCCCCAGTGGGTGGTGCTGTTTGGGTAGGGCTTTTTATTGTCGCTGGGGGCAGGTTTGCGAGTTCACAGCCTCGCCTTAGTTCCAGTGGACACTCTGCTTGGGCTCTCAACTTTCTGTTCCCACTGCTGTGCCTGCCACTTGCCTCCCCACCAGGATGGACTCGATCCCTTTGGAACTGTAAGCCCAAATAAACTCCTTTCTCCTTAAGTCACTTTTGGTCATAGTGTTTTAACCGCAGCAACAGAAAACAAACAAACAAACAAAAAACTAATACACCAGCCTTGGGAAAGAGGAGGCAAGAGGGTAAGCCTGGGGAACCCTGTCTCAAAAAGAAAAAAGAAAAAAAAAAAAAAACAGGCCTCAGCAAGCTGTGGGAGTACACAATCATACATGCAGCTACTTGGAAAGCTGACGCAGGAGGATCATCAATTTGGGGTCAGCCTGGATAACTTAGCAAGATCTGGTCTCAAAATAGAGACTTTAAAAAGTAGCAGTCATGTTGCTTAGTGGTAGTGCACTTGCTTAGCATAGACAGACACGGCCCTGGAGTTCATCCCCAGTGTGAGAAAAATACAGCCAGATACAAAGGAAGCAAGTCTCGGGGATGGAGGTGGACCTGGGGGGGGGGGGAAGGCATCTATCCGCCTGATGCATGAGACCCTGAATTAGATTTCCCAGCACTGAAAAATAGAAAAACACTGAACAATAGAAAAATGAAAAAGAAACATGTCTCCCAAATCTTCAGTGTTGGGAGTCTAACAAGTGTATTAGTCACTTTTCCCTTGCTGTGATAAAACACTGTAACCAAGGAAACTTACCTAAGAAACGGTGTATTCTGGCTTGGGGTTCCAGAGGGTTAGAGTTCATAATGGAAGCAGGGGCAGGTATGGCGGCAGAGCAGGAAACTGAGAGCTCACATCTCACACCGAGAGAGGTGGGAGATAGGGGGTGGGGTAAGGGGAGACCTGTCAACCCCCAGTGACATACTCCCTCTAACAACTCTACACTTCCCAAACAGCACGGCCAACCAGGGCTCAGCTGTTCAAATACGCGAGCTAACGAGGGTACAGCCGCACCGGAACCACCACCACAGGTGTCGTATTTGGTGATAACCCACGCCTGACTGGGAACCCAGTGTGGAATTTCAATTTCCGTGTACTGTATTTACCACAGAGCTGATAGCCTGGCACCTGGCACCTCCCACTTGCTCATGCTCACCGGGGAGCGGAGCCACTCTTTACCTCAAGTGATGAGAGACTTCCAACTTACTTTTTGTTAAGTCCAAATTTCTAGACTCATTATAGTTGATTATCAGACTCTGTCATAAAGAGATAGAAGAGTTAGAGGATCTCTCTCTTCTCTTCTCTTCTCTTCTCTTCTCTTCTCTCTCTCTCTCTCTCTCTCTCTCTCTCTCTCTCTCTCTCTCTCTCTCTCTCCTCGCTTTCTCTTTCTTTCCCCTTTTGAGACAGGGTTTCTCTGTGTAGTCTGGCAGTCCTGGAACTCATTCTGTAGACCAGGCTGGCCTTGAACTCAGAGATCCCCATGCCTCTGCCTCCAGAGTGCTGGGATTGAAGGCGTGCGCCACCACCACCTCCCAACTGAGAGTATCTTTTTCTTACGTGCAGTTTAAATTTAAGACCCAACGTTTAAGCGATGGCTTAGAATTATACAAACGATGTACAACCTCGCATTATTTCTCTTCCATGAATTACTCTAAATGGTCTTTTCGATATCTCATTGAAGGACAATTCCTATGTATAAAATAGCCAACCTCAGTTTTGTCTGAAGTTTCGAATACCATTTCAGTCTGAACAAAGGGACCAGAGAGCTATAATCAGAAGACTCTCAACAGTGAACCTTGTACTGTTTTAACTGTCCATCTTTCAGAAGTGTGTCTCATCAAGAACTTGACAGAGCTATTAGTATGATAAACCTATACCACTTGAATATAGTTTTTCTTTTATTCAGACTGCAGTTTTGCCTTTTGTTTTTAGTATTCTAGAAACTAGAGAAAGGACAGTGTATGACTATGACTGCCTAACACATGACAAAGCTCAGGAACACTGACTCAGTGACTTGTCCACGGTCCCACTGTCAATAACGACAAAATCCAGACCCTGCACCTCACCTAACGCCCTTGTAGTGCACAAGACTATGGGTTTAACGGAATCTTTCAACTCCATGAAGCAACGTCCCTTTTCTGCTTCCCCGGCTTTAGGCTAATTCCTCCAAGGCTTAGCTCACATCTTATCTCCCCAGCAACTCACCAAGTTGGCCTTCTCATGCACTAAAAACCAGGCAGCGAACTCCACACTTCCTTACAGAAGCTCCCAGCGGGCAGTGCTGTCTATGAAAGGGCTCTCGACAAATATGTCTTAGCTGCCCAAGTGGCCAAGCTCTTGTTCCTTCTGTGACACAAGCTCGATACCTTTGAGCACTGTGATTCATTTTTAAATTTTATTGCTTCAAATGCTTCAAACTATGGGAAATCTTTGGTAAAAATAAAGACAATAAAATTTTCACAATAACTTTACACCAAGCATCGCACAACAGTGTTCTTCAATACACGTGAAACACAGGAATGTTCAGAATCCTCAGTGAGGAGATTAACTGTACAAGATTCAGAGTTTGTCATTTAACAACAAAACTGTTTTCATAAATATTTAAAATATTTCCTATGTTCTTATCACATATTAACATTTGTATTTCAATCGGCAAGTTGAGCTTTAAAGTATTTATCATTTAAATAAAAACCGACAAACATCAGTTTGTTTTCCTACTGCCTACCCCAGCATCGGTCCGCCTCCCTTTGATTGACCTTATTTCACATCAAAGTAGAGGGAGGTACGAAAATAAAAATCAGTATGGTTCTTGTCAGGCCCTCTGTGGAAAAGAGGAAAATGTTTCATGTCTATTATTACACAGACATTTTCTGGTGGTTGGTTTGTGCAGTCTCAGGCTTGACTAGCTTTGAATTGATCCAAGTGAGTTCTCAGCTCAGGACACAGTTCCAGCAGCAGCAGCTCCATCAGGACCTGTCCCGAGAAAGAGAAGTGAAGATGGGGCTATGTGAGGGTTTTCTCACAACGTGTGCTTGACAGGAAAGTCTACGCAGAGTTCTAAGACGGTCCTCAGTGAACGGGTGACTCTCAAGAGTTCAAGACTACAGAAACTCCATTTATCTCATGGCCTATTCGACACATCCAACTGTCCATGACATTTAATATTGGGATAAGGTATCATGCAGCCCCCACTGGCCTCTACCTCCTGAGTACTTGGATTATAGGCATGTACCACCACACGGGCCTGATATCGGTAATTCTAATCAGAAAAAGTTTCACTTGCCAAAATAACAAAAACTACAGAGTCGTGCAGAGATGTTAAATCAGCAGTCAACAGAGAACTCAGTGTGTGAAAAGAGGACTGCTCTGTCCCCTTTATACTTCTTAATCAAATGAGAGGAGAGATAAAAATGAAGCAGAAAAAAAAAGGAGGCTGGAGTTATAAGTAATAAAAGTAATTGAGAATATGAGGATCAAAAGTTATCCTCCTATGTATACAGAAATATAAAATCCAAAAAGAAAGAGTCCTCTGGGGCTTGTTACTCACATATAGCAGGTGCTTATTAGCTCTTGTTTCTTGCAGTGCCTTGAATATTTTTATTATACCATGACGGGCATTTTGCTGTCCAACAAGGCTCTGAAGGGTATCTGGGGGAAGAAAAGTTTGTACATTTTGGTGAACTGCTGAGGGCTGAACTTAGGCCTTGCGTGTGTAGGGTTTATTTTCCTGTTGTCTGCGATAAAGTAACTCTTGACAAAGCGACAGAGGGAGGAAGGGTGTATCTTGGCTCACACTTTGAGGTGTAGTCCAACACGGAAAGGAAGTTACAGCCGTGGGAGCCTGAGCAGGCTGCTCATGTAGCATCCAGTCAGGAAGCAAGAGCAGCAGATGGACGCTGGTGCTCAGCTCACTCTCTCCTTCATATTCACACAAGGACCTCAGCCCATGGAAGAGTACCACTTACACGTAAGGTGGGTCTCTCTACCTCACTTAACCTAAGCGAGATCATCTCGAGGCACGCACAGAGGCCTGTCTCTTAGTGACTCCAGATCCTGTCAAGTTGACAATGTCAGCCATCATACTAAGCAAGCGCTCTATCCTGAGATCTGAAAAATCCATTTTCTGTCCTCAAGTGATGATGTACAACACACAATAAAGCATGGAGGCATAATTAGTATAACTGGTTGGTTCTCTTGGACATTTAAAAAAAATTAGAATTCTTTTTACTGAAGGGCATTTATGAAGGCTACAATTTTAGCATTTGCAACTACTTGTTTTGGTAATGAAAATAAATGCGTTTTACACACACTTCTAAAGTTTCGTGGCCAACTTTAAGCACACAGTGTGCTCTTCAGTGTTTTCTCAGCAAACCCTGAGAAGCGGCCTCCGGGGGTGCACCTCTCCACAGTGCTAACCTCCGTCTCCAGCCTCTCTGGCAGGCCAGGCCTCACCTGGAATGTTCTCCAGCAGCTTCTGCTGTGCTCTCTGCTTCGTCTCCTGACTCTGCCCTTGGCTTCGGACTCGAGTTGGCGGTGCCAACTTCCCATTTGGCCAAAAAGCATCCCGGAAAGCATTGATGTAGTAAACCAACATCTGCTCACTGACTATCCAGTTCACTGTATCCCGGATTTGTCTAGTAAGAGAAAAAAAAAATATTGCTTGCATGAAGTTTTTAAAAACTGTATACTCTATTCTGAGAATGCATTTGTCAATGGGAAGGTTAATAGCCTGATCCAAATGTTTGATGTATAAATGAATTATTTTCAAACCTTGGCTATGAAAGTTATTGTTCACTTTGGCAATACTGGATGACTAACACATTCCTGGAGTTTACATTTTTTGTTTCTTTTTCTTTCTCTCTTTTTTATTGTTTGAGAATTTCATACACACACACACACACACACACACACACACACACACACACACACACACAATATGGGGTTTACATTTTCCCAGGGTACCTACTTTTCCAAATGTTTACCTTCAAATCAGTATAGACAAGAACAGAGGACTGAGATTTATCCAAAGATTTCAACTCCCCTCATACACTGATCATTTCTCCATGAAGCCTATAAACTGGAACACAAGCCCACTTCCTGAACCTGATGAAAACTGGTGTGAAAAGCACTCCTTGGGTACCAGAAGTCCTGGAGGAGAACCATACTCTTTTACTGGCCCCTTAGAGAGTCCTGGGAAAATACCGACCCAGAGAAAGCACCTCGTGCTCACTGGCCAGGAGCAAGGACATCCTTCAAAGATGTAACACTACCCAGTCCATTGGGTCACGGGAATGAAACATGGGTTGGGATACTCGACCTGCACAGTTATGCAAAAATCGTTTTCACCTAGTTTAACCATTCCCTTAGCAATTAAAAAAGAGCCCAGAAGTAGTTGTTAGGCTAAAAAGGGAAAAAGTGGAAAGGGAAAGGATCATCTTAGATTACCAGGCCCAGAAGCACCTGAAAGCAAGCCCCCAAACTAACATAAACAGTAATCAGAAAGGTCTGGAAGAGCCTGGTGTCTCAGTCAGATTTTTAAGAGTAAGAAAGGGTTTCAGGACATCTCCAAATGGATGTTCCAAACCCAGCACTTCATACACAGTAATCAGTTAATGTTGGGGAAATGATTAAATTCTGTGTCAAACTGCAATGTTAACTGTTTCATAGTGAAAATCAAACATTACCAAATATTGTGCAATTCAAATCTAGACAAAGACAATAATTTATCTATTTAAAAGGATTTCTGCTTTAAAAAGTAACCACTAACCTGCCCATCTGCCTTCCTAAGAAAGCTCTCTATGCCATCAACAACACGCTTTGATTTCTATAGTTTAGCTTTCGGTTAACTCCTGGCACTCCATGAAGAAACGAAGAAGTTTCAATTTGTGACTGAACATTAGGCAATTCTTAGTAAAGAACAGCACCTAGGTGTTTTCTTCTATCAGCCAAAAGCTTTTGAAGCAAACCGAACGCGTGAGACTATGGTTGCTTCCGGACAAGAGGCTGACAAACATGGCCGCTGGACGTTCTGCTGGGTCATCCTCTGCAAAGGGCAAAACCAGCCTGTGCCAGGGGCTCAGAGTTCCCGGCCTGGTAGCAAACCCAGTGGCGTGGACAGCGGAAAGTTCCCTACAGGAGGCTCTCAAACTCCACGCAAACAGCTGCCCGACCGCTCATCACCTCAAGCACAGCTGCCCGGGTCAGGAACAAGTGCCAACGTCGCCAGAGGAGCATGGGAAGGACACAGACTTTGCTGAATCTGACAGGGAAACACATCAGCGAGCTGAAGTGTGGGGGGAAAAAAGACGCCTGGAAATGTCTCCAAGGCCTATCAGTCCTAATGATGTTTTCCCAAGACATCAACAGTACGTTACACTGGCTCTTTCTCTGTCAAAGGACACAAGTTAACTATACAGGCCTCTGATGGACAACCTAAACTATCTTTTTAAAAAAAAAAAAAATTCTAGAAATAAAACTGAAGCAAATACATTTTTAAAGTATTGTATTAAAATACATTTATAGTATTTCCTATAAAAACTGTGTAAACTTACATAATAAGACTATCACAATAACATCTCACAGTTCAATGTTCAACAGTAAGTTATTCACTTGGAAAAACAATATTTTCATCTCAAAACTTATTTTATAATACTAAAATCAGTAATTTATTTCTTAAATTTGTACAGACATTCACTCACATTTCTATTCTGCAGAAAATCTGTATTCTTTTTTTTTTTTTTTTTTTTTTTTGGTTTTTCGAGACAGGGTTTCTCTGTGTAGCTTTGCGCCTTTCCTGGAACTCACTTTGAAGACCAGGCTGGCCTCGAACTCACAGAGATCCACCTGGCTCTGCCTCCCGAGTGCTGGGATTAAAGGCGGGTGCCACCACCGCCCGGCTAAAATCTGTATTTTGATAGGTATTTACAAAAGAAGCTGACAATGGCGGTTGTGAATTCCAGGCACAGGGATAATGTGAAACGGGAGTCACAGGCCTGGAAGCCGGGATAGTCTACTGAACAGTACACTGGTGACCCCAGAAAGCCATGCCGTCTCTTGGTTCTGGTTCTGTCTCCTCACCATAAGATGAAGCGTTAGCTAATCTCGGATAAAAACTGCCTGCACTGTTTGCTCTAGCCTCTGCTGATGGCATACTCTCGCAGCTGTGAGCAATATCAATAGTTAGTTCACAAGTAACGTTGAGTGGCCAGGAGTTCTCATAGCAGACCCCCAGAGCTTTCACGAACCAATGCTCAAAGTGGAACACTTTCTGAACAACCCGAAAATGGCCTGTAGAAGATTACATGTACAAATGTTTTTATGCAAATGGTTACTGCAACGCAGTTTAGAATCTACAAAGGGCTTGTGGCATTACTATATGACAGACACAGCCCTCCACCACAGCTGTCCACACGTAAAGAAGAATTGACATTTTAACGCTACTTCAACTCTAAAAGTGAATATGTTTTATATTTCTCTCTGAGTAAATACTTGCCATCTGGTGAGTATCTTACTTTCATTGTGGCTAAATCGTAGCCTGAGTCCGATTATGTGACATGACAACAGAATACCCAGGGTACTACCTGATCCAAACGGAATTTTCCCAGAACAGCTCCCAACCCTCATCAGCCAGAATGCTGGACCTAGCACACATCTGTCATCTATTTACCATGCATGCATGCTACAAGAGAAAGTCAAAACTCCGCTTCCTCAGCCAGCCTCAGAATCGTATCAGAAACAAAATACAAAAGAAGGATACTCTCTGTTAAATCCCTCAGCCACCATGCCATAAGGTAATTCAATGTTCAGACAAATGGACTCAAACATTCATTTTGTAATAACTCACTTGTTGATGGTTCTTCCAAAAGTGACCTGGACGAGAGCAATTAATGTTCTTCGCACCCATTTAAACACTAAAATATAAACCAGAAGAAAAGATTTATTACCATTTTACAGCTGAACAAAGCATACTGTCTTGCCATTTGGTTCTGTCTGAATCTCAGCATCAACCACAGGCTCCATTTCAGGAGACTGGGTATGAGTTAGAGCAAATGCCTGCTCCTCTGGAGACTGGGTATGAGTTAGAGCAAATGCCTGCTCATCTGGAGACTGGGTATGAGTTAGAGCAAATGCCTGCTCATCTGGAGACTGGGTATGAGTTAGAGCAAATGCCTGCTCATCTGGAGACTGGGTATGAGTTAGAGCAAATGCCTGCTCATCTGGAGACTGGGTATGAGTTAGAGCAAATGCCTGCTCATCTGGAGACTGAGTATGAATTAGAGCAAACGTCTGCTCATCTGGAGACTGGGTTTGAGTTAGTAAGCATCTGCTCATCTGGAGACTGGGTATGAGTTAGTAAGCATCTGCTCATCTGGAGACTGGGTTTGAGTTAGTAAGCATCTGCTCATCTGGAGACTGGGTATGAGTTAGTAAGCATCTGCTCATCTGGAGACTGGGTTTGAGTTAGTAAGAATCTGCTCATCTGGAGACTGGGTTTGAGTTAGTAAGCATCTGCTCATCTGGAGACTGGGTTTGAGTTAGTAAGAATCTGCTCATCTGGAGACTGGGTATGAGTTAGTAAGCATCTGCCCATCTGGAGACTGAGTGTGAGTTAGTAAGCATCTGCTCAGGAAGCTCTTGATTAAGCTTTCATTTTTCACCACGCATATGGAGAGGTGAAATTTAGGAGGATTGTCCCCTCTTCTTTCTTCTGCCTACAGAAGAGTTGAACTATACTTTACCTCCTGTGTCCCTGGGCTACTGACAGTATGCCTGGTCCCCACCAGCAGACAGTGCAGTTACTGTTGTCAGTTTCTGCTTCCAATTTTCTAACAAAGAGTTCTCAATGAGCAATGTCTGTATTCAAGTGTTCACAGACATTACCAGATATGACCAAAGTGATGGGTCTAACTGTTCCACTTTGAGTACTCTAGTCTGTTCACCGCTGTGTACTTTTATATCTTATGTGTTTGGGGCAAGAGAGGAAAACTGTAAAGACCAGGGTCCTGAATAATATGTGCATTCTTCTCCTGTAACACTTCCAGAGCAGGTGGGCATATGTCACCTCCTTGCTGAACCTCAGGCTCCTCAACTGGAAGAGGATGAGATTGAAGTGGGCTTGTATTCCTCCATCCCTAAGGGGTGTATGAGTGGTTCTGCCCATCACAACTTTTACTATTACCGTAGAGACATTTTATAGGTGTCGAATATCAATATAAACAAAAGAAGGAAAAAAACTGGTGATATTTTTATGTTCATAAATTTGAACATAAACCAATTTTCTAAATTTACATTTTCATCTCTAGTCCCCAAAATGTTTGGCTACTGAAACAGGAAGAAGTGAAAAATTCGGACTTGGCAACAGTGGAGCCAAAGGTTCAAGCCATCTGCATCAGGAGGGAAAGTTCAAAGGAGTCAATTCCCAAAGACCCTCTCCTGAGGGCGACCACACAAGAGCAGCAACTGACAGAGGCCGGACACTGGACCACAATATCGAAGGGTGTTCCTAACCAGCTTCTGGATGGTTCTCAAGGCCTAGTTAAAAACTAACACCCCGTCCCCCAAGGGAAAGTCAAGCCGTGGATTCAGAGCCATGCCTCAGCAATGCTTGGACTGTCTGTGTGGAATTTTCTGGAATAGCACCAAGTACGTGTTTATTTTAGGCTGGCCTTTAGGCTAGAATGAACATTTCTGTTCATGATGATAACTCTGCTTGGCCTTTCTAGGTCAAGAGAGAGGTAGTTCGTTGCCAGCGGGTCTGATTGTAGGTGGAACTCTAGGAAGAGGGCCTGACAGTTGAGGGTTTAAAATAAAAATCTGCCTTACTAGGTCCTTCTGTATTCTGAACACCAACAGGAGCCAAAACATTTTGTTCAATTCTCTGCCATCACTGGAATCTCCCCACCCTACTACTTTTTTTGTCCTTCCTCAGTTCCCAAGCTCCACCTGCCTGCCACAGGCCCCTGACTCCTTTTAAAGTCTTGTTTGTTCCAAGCACAAAGGCAGCTGCAGCCGCCGAGGAGTCTGCTGATGGCAAATGCATCACATCTCATTATCAAGGCCGTTCTATTTATTCCTCTCGGAAATGTCACTGACAAAACCAAACACGCATTCAATCGAGGAGGAGCAGGCGAAAATGGCAACGTTCAGCGTCCTCCTAAGGCTGTGACTGTCTGACACATTCACAGTGTGTTTTCATCTCTTTGAGTCTATGGAAAAGAACACCTGACGCTACCAGATAGAATGCTGCACTCTCAGTGTTCCCACCTGTGTGGGAAATGGGACGACTCACAGATCTGTGCGCACGATTCCATTAGAGACAAGAAGACTGAGAGGGACACTGTTGTTTTCTGCCTATACTGAATCAAGTTAAAGATCAGGGACTATCTTAAAAGAATCTAAAATATGACAAGGCTATAAACGTTTCATCTGAAAGAGTTTAATATTTGGATGCTATTTTATCATGAGCTTTTCTTAAATTAACTAGCCTCCATTTCTAAAGTTTATTTTAGCTCTAACTTTAGTTATTAAAATTATTCTACACTGAACCTTCACATATTTTTTATATATCCATATCCTCAACACTACCTTGGCACCAAAACTGCACCTTTACTAACAGGCTATGCAAATGATTTTTTTGAATAGCTTTTGGTGATGAGACAATGAAGCTACACTGAGTCACATAAGAAGAGCTCGAAACATTCTCTCTTTTTTAATTCAATGGAGCACAGTGCTGTGTAACCAGGAACCCAAGTCTCGGGATACAGAAATTCTCTGTCCTAAGGCTGCCTTCAGCACCAAGCATGAAGTGTACTCCTGCAGTGTCTTTAAGGTGGCTGACACTTTGGAGCACTTGTTGGATGAATAAACACGTGGATACAAACACATCAAATGCATGCCAGGAACAGGGCAACGGTAAACAAATCTCTAACCATTAAAGAGACTTACTTCCTCGGAGTTCAAAAATCTCCCCGATCAGCATGAAACAGGGCTCGGCCAGGGCATCCTTCTTCCCATCCACATCATCACCATAGTCTGACAGGTCGCTGTCTTCCTCCATCTCCTCCTGGGGCAGAAGCAACACCACAGGCAGAGGACCAGTTACCCAGGACCATGCAGTAGAATGATACAGAGCCGACTTCCTTTTTCAGGCACAAACTCCGAGCCGTCCACTTACACTCTAGCCTTATTCTATGACTTGACTTTTAAACAGAAAGCTATCCATTTTCAACTTGGAGAACAAACTGCTTCTACCCTCAGAGGACAGCCTGATTCTACAACCAGAGTCAAAGCTTAAAATAAGCTAACTGGGGCCGGGCGGTGGTGGCGCACGCCTTTAATCCCAGCACTCGGGAGGCAGAGCCAGGCGGATCTCTGTGAGTTCGAGGCCAGCCTGGGCTACCAAGTGAGTTCCAGGAGAGGCGCAAAGCTACACAGAGAAACCCTGTCTCGAAAAACCAAAAAAAAAAAAAAAAAAAAAAAAAAAAAAAAAAGCTAACTGGGGGGAGGGGATCACTCTCTAAATGATTGGGGAATTACTAATATAGTTTTCTAAAGATGATGAGTTGGTTTTTTGTTTTTTTTTGCATTTTGAAAGACTTTTTAACTGAGTTTTTAATTCACTGCTCTTAAAAATAAGGTCATTGAGGTATTTTTAAAGTTGTGCTCCAAGTATCTACTACACACTTTAGAAAGTCTCATTTCCTGATTTACATGTCAGCATATTTCAGTCCACACACTATACACCAGGCACCAAGCTGGTGCCCACAAGTGCAATGAGGTCCAGGTCTTGGTGTCTGGCAGGGGTCTGGAGATTGACAGATACAGGAATGGCACTCTTTATAAGGCGAGATGAAGTGCTGCCCAAATACCAGGCAGTGGAAAGACAGCTAAAGACTGTTATTTTAATGTCTGCAAAGAAACCAAAGATGAGAGCAAAACCTCCAGTGTCAGGAATGGGTTACATCTGTTGAGTCACTGGCCAAAGGGGCCCCACGGACTCCCCCAAGCATCACAGAGTATTGCCAAGGCTGCTGGTTACTCACCACAACTTGACGGTAGGCCCTAAGGCTGAAAACAACATTACTTATGTCACTGAACACGGAGAGGTTGAGCTGGTGTCTAACTGGAAGCTTCACCACTACTGACTAACATTCACTGTGCTGGAAGGTCCTCTGCATGATACCAGAGAGGAAGGGTAACCATCAGTATCACCCAGCTCCAAACCCTAAGACCTACAACAGTGATGATATATTTGCTTGTGCCTGAATGATCGATACACTGGTGCAATCGTGGTACAAGTGTTATGGGAGGAACCAACCATTTCTTTCTTTTTCCTTTTTATTGGATTTAAGGCCCACTCCATGAAATGGAACCCATATTGGACACTGTTAAACAGACCAAAAACCTGAGGGTACATAGATCATGGCCTAGGGAAAAACCTACTACTATTATTTAACTAAAAGAACATAGCAATAAAACGAGTCCTAATGACAGATCTGTGCATTACTCTACCCCCATCAGAGAAGCTTCTTCTTGCAGTAGATGGTAATTAACCCAGAGACCCAAAACTGGACAATGTGCAGAGAGTGAGAGACGTTGGAACACTCAGTCCTAAAGGTGATGTCTTCATCAAATCCCTCTCCTTAAGGCTCAGGGACTAGGTTCTTTTGTTGGTTTTTTGTTGCTTTGGAAAAGGGGAAACATGATGTTGAGGGAGGTGGGGAAGATCTGGAAGGAGTTTTGGAGGGAGAAGACTATGATTGAAATATATGAAAAATTTTTAATAAAAATTAAAAAAATAATAAAAGAAAGCTGAGGTTGTGGGAACAAGGACCAGACTAACGATAGGTCTTTGGGTGTTATCAGCTGAGCAGTCAGACAGTTTCTTGGAAGCACAAGGAGTTCTCTAAAACTTGTTGGCTTCACACTGGTCCAGGAACATTAAATACTTCAAAGAGGTTGAGGAAGGTGAGCACTGAGAAGCAGGCAGGTTCAACACTCACTGTTAGAGAACAATTTCACAGTGACCAAGTCATTGGTGTATCCAAAGGGATTCATGCCGAGGACAGGGTATGAGGAAAGTTTGCCAGGTCTAGACAGACGTGGAAGGAGGGGGTGGTGGAGCAGCTTCAGAGATGGGGTTTACACAGAGACTGAATAGAGATGTGGGCATTTCTCAACTCAGAATGCAATAAAGTACCACACTTTTGTTCATAGTCATTCTCTCTGCGCAATCTCAATAAACCAGTCCTGAAGAAGAGTCACTGCCATTTAGCAACAGGCTAAGGAGAAGCCAATTTTGGAGGCTAGTCTCTTCTAACGTGCTAGATAGCTGAACCAGGGGTTTTGGTGGTTGAAACATACATTAAGCGTGAGGTTCAGAATATGAGACTGAACATGTTTGCTGTCTCTCCAGTGAATGCTTTATCATACACATCACTGCCAGCTTCTTCCTGATTCAACACGCTCCATGGTTCTCCATGTCCAAGACGATGCTTCGGCTCCCTACCCTGCCATGACCCCTTTGCCCTTCTTCCATAAGCACATTACAGACACCCGCCAGTCTAGTCCTTTGGTCTGCCGACTATCCCACAGACACACCTCCTCCCTGAGACCTCGGACCCACACCACCTTCTTCCCTTGCTGCGCTACCCTGGTCACCATCCTGAGGACCCCGCTGCAACAGCACTTCCTGTCTGCAGTCCACTCCCCCACCTTGTCATTTACCTTCTGTTTGTGTTCTAATTCTTCCAAGGGGCTACCTCCCAAACGTGCAGTGATCACTGAAAGCCGATGCATCTGCCTTACAGCATTTGCCTTTCAAGAAACAGCTCTTCTTCCAAACACCCTCCAGGAAGTTACCTGCTTGACTGTACTAAAGTGGGACCCCCTGAGGACCGCTCACCTCCTGATGGGAGAAGAAGTCTCGAGGAAGTTTTTCCAGAAATGAAGATAAGGAAAAGGAGTTTTTTTTCCCCTGTACATCAATAACCTTGAGGTAGTCAGGAGAAGGGCTCAAAAAGGCATAGAGTGCTTCGCTCTGACACAGTCTCTCATCTGAAAGCAGGTTCTGTGGAAGGAGAGAATGAATTACTTCTACACAGAAAACTCTCTGGGCTGCTGAGAGCTGCAAGATGAACGAGGCAGAACTGACTCTGGTATGACCTCACTTTCACCATATTCTAAACAAAAAATGGCTGCCTTTTCTCTCAGAAATAAACTAGGTGGGAACACTTGTCAGTGGTCTTCATGGCAAGAGATGGCGCCCTAAGAACTCAGCCTGCGGAAGGCAGTATGCAGACGGTGCTTGGTACTGCTTGATGTCGTAAAAATTCTTCGTTTGCACACCACCCAAGGTCTCCAGGGCTACTGCTTTAAAGACAGCTTTACTCATCTGCATTTGACCAACTTCACGTTTGCATATTCCATGTGGACACCACAGAAGACCCTTTTACAACTATGTTCAGATACGGTAGCCTTGCCTAGAGGTAGACAGTGTCACCTCTTTCAACAGAATGACTGCTTACACAATTATGTAACTGTTTACTCTGGTCCCTAAGCTCTTTAAGTCCTCGAGTTCTGTCCATACTTATCTGGCCTAGGAGAAAGAACAGAACAGAAACCAAAGAGGCTTTGGTTGTTTGGAGACCAAGTCTCACTATGTAGCCCTGGCTGGCCTGAAACTCACCATACAGACCAGACTGGACTTGAACTCACAGAAAGCCACCTGCCTCTGTCTCCCATATGCTGGGATTAAATGTGTGCACCAACACACCTTGCCATGAATCAAGTTTATGTGTGAGCTAATGTGGTTATCATACAGATTAGCAACGTGATGATAAAAATGTTTGTATCCAGTGTCATAAGAGAACTGGTTTAGAACAAACCACAGGAGGCCACTGGAGAATAGAATGATGAGTGGGAGAGTCATCTTTGGGGAAGGTAGAGCTGGGGCGACATCTATATGGCGCTGGTAATATTAACTGGGGGGTGGCTTGGGAAGACAGAAGGCAAACTAGCAAGCTCCTGGGATGGTGGCAGTTCACCTCCAAACGGCTAATCTCACCCTTACATTCCAAACTTCCCATTTGCTTACCTGTAAAAACTTATTTAACTGATTCTTCGACTTTTCCAGAAACTTGTGATCTATAGATTTGAAAGGCAGCTTACTGAGAGAAGGCAACTGGACTTTTTTTAAAGAAGGGACACACTGTGGGTAGAAAAGATCAAATGTTACTCTTTGGAAACTACATTTTAATCTTAAGAAAGCTTTTAATTAAAATTAGAACAAACCAATAGCACCTTCTTACTGTCTAGTCCTCTGTCTCTCTCCCCACCTCTTAGAGAAAAGCTCTCACAATGTAGTCCAGGATGAGCTTTAACTTGTGATTTTCCTTTTTCAGTCTGCCTAATGCTGGAACTGCTGGCATGCACTACCACATGCAGCTAAAACGCACCCACTGGAATCAGGCTCAGAGAACGTGGAGGAACAGGACAGTACTGTGATTTGGATGGGCACACACACAGCACACTGTGCTGTGCTGGAAGCCCAGAACATAAGCTTTCCTCCTGGAAGGTGTGTTTCTAGCTTCTGGGGGGTGGGGGGTGGGGGGACACAAAACAGGTCGTAGCTTTAGTAGCTGCTTTTCAAAGGAAACCACAGACTAAATATATTATTAATAATAAAATAAATAACAACAGGCCTCCTTTTGTGGGTAGAGTCCTCCATTCTATCAGACCGGTGCTGGATATATGGTGTGAGCTATTTCACTCTTAAAAAACTATCTCAAGTTTTAGAGAAGCGAACAGGCAGTGACATTGGTAACGTGCGTCCACTGCTCATAGATGTCACAGGAGAGGGTCCTCATGACGGGGAACTCACAGCAGCAAGTGCAGAGGGAAAAAGGAGTGCCTAACCACAGGTCCAGACAGGGCACAACAGTCACAAAGCCACACATGGACTTCATTCAAATAGCGTGATGCTTCGGTATAATTACCTTTGTATGTTTTAAGAACATTTATTTTGCAAGTACATTTTATGTCCGATTTTATTTTCCTCTTTTGTCTTTGTTAACAAGCTAAGCTGATACTAAGCTTTAGTGTTACATGGCTTGTCACATGGAAAACAATCATGCTTCCATAGTGCTAGTTTTACCCAGGAACTATTGGAGGAATTTATTCTTATACTGAGATAAACGTTTTGTTTTTATAGAGTAACCATAGTCAAAGTGAGAAATGCCGTAGCATGTACGACTCTCAGTTTTCGCTGCCATTCTTTTAAAAGTACTTGAAAAGCTAGTGTTCAGAAAGTCCTCCATTCAGAATGTTAGAAATCTGATTCCCGATGACACTCCGCTATACTCATAGACTGGAGCCTAACATAATTGTCATCAGAGAGGCTTCATCCAGCAACTGACAGGAGCAGATGCAGACCTATAGCCAACATTAGGCAGAACTTGGGGATTCCTGAAGAAGAGGGTGAGGAAGGATTGTAGGAGCCAACAGGGTCAAGATACCACCACCACCACCACCACCACCACCACCACAACAACAAAACGGCCCACAGAAGCAACTAACCAGGGCTCATAGAGGGCTCACAGACAAGTGGGGAGCCTGTATGAGTCTGGCCTAGGTCCTCTACATATATGTTAAGGTTGTATAGCTTGGTGTTCCTGTGGGACTCCTAACAGTGGGAGTGGGGGCTGTTTCTGACTCTTTCACCTGTTTGGGGGACCCTTTTCCTCCTACTGGGTTGCCTCGCCCAGCCTTAATACGAGGGGATGTGCCTAGTTTTCTGATATTGACATGCCATGTTTGGTTGATGTCCCTGGGAGGCTTGCCCTTTTATAAAAGGTAGGGAGGAGAAGTGAATCTGGAGGAGAGGGGCTGTGGGAGGGAGGGACTGGGAGAAGAAGGAGGGGAAACCATGGTTGAGATGCAATATAATACATGAGAGGTAAATAAAGAAATTAATAAATTAATAACCCATTCTTACATTTAAAAAAAGTGTCAGAAATCACCCCAAGAGACAGAGTTAGAGGAAACAAATGCCTTTCGTTGGCAAAAGAGAACCCTGAGAAGTAACTGGGGCTTTCCAGGGTTAGCTCATTCTCAGCAAGAAAAAAACGGCCTGAAATTCAGACTGAAATGGCTACAGAGGTTTTCACCACTGTGATAAAAGGAACTCGCCTTCTGTAGAAAGTGAAATCTCCTCCAGAGGGAAAAACGGGAAGAACAAACAGCTCTAACCCCGACTTGGCGACTCTGCACACTCCCTGAATCAAGTAAGCATGGAGTCAGTTTCCCTCACCCAGCAAATCCAGGAACTCACCTGGATTGCTGCCTTCCAAACCTTTTTGACTACGCCTCACAACGGAAAAGGTACGCTATTCTACAACCATGATGCACATTTATGATCTCTGTCTCTACATTACATATGCTATATTGTAAGTCAAAGGGAAACAGCTAACCGCAACAAAATCATGCAAGTGTTTTCCACACACCACACATCCTACTGTAGCATTTACTCCCTTAGTCCTCAAACAGGAAATGGCAGATCTGGGATGCCAGGCTGAGCTCTCTGGTTCTGGGTGTTTTCAACACTCCACTCTGCTGACTGACTCCTGGAGTACATGGAATGAAATCCTACACAGCTTCCCCTTCTAGTGATTTAACACTCAGCTGATTTCATGACCCATTAGAGGGTTACAGCCGGCGGCTTCAAACCCACCGGCCCTAGATCCCTGGTCTCTTACATCTTTGGGGTTCTACAGCTATTTATAATGAAAATTAGACAAGCATCTGGCCGGAAGGATTTGGGGCAGACTAGATTGTTTGATCTATGAGTAATTTCCAAATGCCAGGCTGACCACACTGTCACTCTGGCATCAAGAGCAAGCAGACAGAGCAATCCATTTTCCTCTGTGAATGGCGTGAGCTCTTGAATGTCTTCATGCTCAGAAACTCTACAGTCCTGTGTTCACGAGTCCGTGTTCATGAGTATTCATACCTCACTAAGTTTCCGATGTAAATTCTGAAACTCACTGAGCCTTCTTGGGACGGTCCAGTTCTTAGTTTCGACCCCTCCAACTTCTTGTAGGTTTACCCTGACCAAGTAGCAAGGCATTTGCTCGCCATTCTCTTCTGTCACCTTGAAAAACCAAGACAGAAAACGAAGTCATGATAAGCAGACTCTAAGAGAATTTTAATCACCTCCCCCACCTCAACATACACACACGATTATCCTTTCTCTGCTGTACTCTTCATGGCACACTCAATAAACCCTGGGAGTCTAAGTGTGATGGATCTTACTCAGCAATTAGGTCATGTTAAATGACACAGTGGATCTTAAAATCGGGGAGGTTATCTGAATAGATCTAAATCATAAGAAACAATCATAAGAAACAAAACAGAAAATGAAGTCACAAAGATTAGAAGCCTAAGAAGGAAACAAGCAAGAAAAGAGAGGCCAGACCTCAGGCTTACAACAGGGAACTCCTGAACTCTGCCAGCAATCTGAATACGCCTGGAAGCGAGTGAGTGCTTGTGGTTTTGTTTTTCCCTCTGAGTGCAGACAACCTAGCCTGTGACACAGTAAGTGGAGGACAGCTACTGTAGTGGGGGTTCTTTACTGTCCAGCTCACACATTCTCTCTCTGTCTCTGTCTCTGTCTCTGTCTGTCTGTCTGTCTCTCTCTCTCTCTCTCTCTCTCTCTCTCTCTCTCTCTCACACACACACACACACACACACACACACACACACACACACACACACGGTGGGGGGCATTTGTACTAATTCTGAGCCTGAATTAATATCATGAATTAGAGAAGAATTTTAAAAAAAAAGCGAAGAGACACTAGACTTCGTGGACACCCACATGCACTGTGTGAGCAGGAATACTATTCCACTGTATAGATGGGATGTGGAGGCATAGCCAGAGAAGTCAACTTCCCACAAATCTAGTACGCGGGCCAGGCAGGATCCAAAGGCAGAGAAGTCTGGCTGATGTAAACACATCCATCTTACAAGGGACTTCCTGTTTCTACTTCCCTTATCTTTTCAGTGACGGTGGTACCACAGCCAACACCTGAATAATGACTGGATACTAGGGCCACGTGCCTGTGAGGAAGGCCCCTCCTGAGGGGCTGCCCTCCTCTCTCCACGTCTGCATGAGGAAGATTCTAATATGCTGAAGCAGCTCTAACGACAACTGAGAAGGCCCTCCTCCTACAGGCACTACCTTCTGAGTCTATCCCATCCCTACACGCCCATGCAAATGAAAATTCCATCCACAGTTATCAACTGGTACATTTTTAAAAAACGGTACTGCATGGTAGAACACAGCGTTCCCTAATCCTCTGCCCCACAGCCTGCCTTAGTGGGAGTGCTCACAAGTGCCCTTGGGCACCTGATGAACCTTCACACCCGGCTTTCAGAGCAGCGAATGGAGAACACGCTGCTTCGTGTTTGCCATATCTAGAGGTAAACAACGTTTTGAATGTTAAGCTCGCTCACACCCAGCCTGTCAAGCTGCAGAGAGAAGAGTAGATAAGAACAACAATAAGAACAATTGAAACAAAACATCCATGCCATTGTGCGCACTCACAACCTTGCTGTTGGTGTGGAGCATGGTGGGCATGACTAGTTCCCTCCAGCTTTCCCCCGACTCAGGGAAGGACAGCAGCAGTAACCAGACAGTAAATGCTTAGGAGCTCCTTCCTCCTAACGGAAGTTATTTTATAATCAAATGAAGGGATAAAGCAGGGAATGAGAAAGCTAATGGGGTGAAAACAATCCAAGTATATTATATATGTGTATGAAAATAGCATAATGTAATCTATTATTTTATACAACATATACTGGTAAGACAAATGGGTAAGAGAAGGGATAAAGTGTACCCTTCAAAACTTTTGAAAAAAACCAAATAATCAAGAGGAAAAACATTCATTACTAAAGATCTTAGAGTTTCTGAGATCTAATTGAACAAAATGGAACAATAAAACATATTTACATTTTTCATTTTTTAGTATCTCCAACTTCCTAGAAACACTTCGCATTTTACAACCATCATAACAGGAAAAATAAATTAGGAATGCGAGGGCATTAACTGCTCCTTCTCAAGGCTGCTTACAAGTCAATGAACAAAAGCAACTCTGACCGAGGTGGAGGGAGATGAGATCCACACTGTGAAGTCCTGGGCGGTTTCCACTCAGGCACAGCACACCAGAGTGAAAACAGAGGGAAGGACGGTAGTGGACACACGGGCTAAAGAATGGGCACCATGTTTGACCTTCAGTCTTAATTCTCCAGGAAAACTATGGTTTATACAGAAGCGCGGCGGTGGCGGCGGCGATACCTCTGCGCTGGTGATGGCCGCTTTCCACAGGCCCAGGTTCTCACACCACCAGTCCGTCCTTGCCATGTGTAGCTGAAGATCTGCGCATTCTTTCTCTATGACGAGAATTTCATCCTTCAACTTGGAAATAATCTACCACAGAAAAACAACCTGGGAGTTACGAGAACAGTTCAAAGGCTCCGCAGTCAGCAGAGAAGCAGCATACAAAGCCAACACACAAAATGGCTGTGCTTCTACATGTTAATGATGAATGATCCAAAATAGGACCGGTTTCACTTAAAACAGCACCTGAAAAATAAGATTCTCAGGTATTAGCCAAGGAAACAAAAGTTCTATAACACCAATAAAATGATTAAAATGACAAATATTTGTAAAGAGATCCTAAGTTCATGACCTGGAAGACTTAATATTGTTGCAATAACAGCAATATCACCCAGGGCAGCCCACATATAGAATGCAGTCACTGTCATAATCTCAATGGCAGAAATACAAATATTCATTCCTAAGTTTATATGGGATCTCAAGAAATGCCCCCAAACCCCCCAAAAAATTGAAAAGTAAGAACAAAGTTAGAGGGAGCTGGAGAGATGGCGCAGAAGTTAAGAACATTGGTTGTTCTTCCAGAGGTCCTGAGTTCAACTCCCAGCAACCACATGGTGGCTCACAACCATCTACAATGGGATCTAATGCCCTCTTCTGGTGCACAGGCATATATGCAGACAGAACACTGTATATATAATAAGTAAATAAATCTTTTTAAAAAAAAAAAGAACAAAGTTAGAGTACTTACACTTCCTGCCATCCAAACTCATTAAACTACAGTGCACAAAACATGTGGTCATCTGATTTTCAATAAGGGGCCAAGAGCCTGTCAACAAATGATACTAGAAAACTGGAGAACCCCATGCAAAGGAATGGAGGTGGGCCCCAACAAGTAGCTAAGAATGGACCCGAGACAAAAGCATAATAACTATAAAATAAAACCCAAGGAAAACGGGGCAGTGTCGAAAGCTGAGGTTCACCTACAATTTCTTGGTACGACACCAAAGGCACAGGCAACAAGAGAAAAAAAAAAAGGACTTCTTTAATTTCTTCCCCCAAAAATGCGCATCAAGGAAGTGTATCAAAACAGAGAGATGCCAAGCACAGCATGGGGGAGAATACTTACATAGAACACATTTGATAAAGCATCAACAGTAGGAACATAAACAGGACTTCTGAAATTCAGCACCAACACCAAACAACCTAATTTAAGAATGGGGAAAGGACTTGCATACACAGTTTTTCAAAGAAAATGCATGAATGGCTAACAGGCACATGGAAACCTGGCCAGTGACACGAACAAGTGGGGAAAGGCAAGTCAAAACTAATGGGGTCCTCTCCTGGGGTGAGGACTATCAAAAATAAAGAGAAGAAAGGAAGTAAAGGGCAGAGACTAGAATCCTTCTGTGTTGGAAAATGGTACAAAAGCTGGAAAATGCACGGTTGTTCCTCCAAAAATGAAAACCGGAGTCACCAGAGAGCCCTGCAATTGTACTTCTGGGTATATATCTAAAGGAAGTGGAAACGGGATTCTGAAGTGATTTCTGAATGCTAATGTTCACAGCGGCATTATCTGTAACAGCCAACAGTTAAAAAAAGAAAAAACCAACCATGTCTACAGGAGGAAGTATGGAAACACAAAATATACCTATCGCGTCTTAAATGTCCCATCTTTCCTAAGACACGCCATAGGCTTATGCAAGCTTGCAGTTTACAGACAGCAGCTTCCTCTGAAAAGCCCTCCGGGCTTACCACCTCAGAAGGCTACAAGAAGAATCCCGTGTTGACACCCCTGTCCTCAATGTTACCATCAACAGGCCCTGCCTTTTCTTTTCATAGAGCCAGCATGTTTGAGGGCTGGGGGAGGAACTATGGAGAGCTCTGAGGACACACCCATCTGCAATCCTCAGCACTGGGTTACAGACACACATTGTCATGCTAGGCTTTTTACATGGGGACTGGGGATCTGAACCTAGGTCCTCACGCTTGTGTAGCACACACTACTGACTGAGCCCTCTTGCCAGCTCCCTGTTTTCCTGGCTTTTCAGTGATCAACACAGTCCCATGCATTTTCTCTTAGCTTCTGTGAGGACTCCTTCCAGCTAATGATTCACTCTCAGTGACAACCTACGTGACAGAATCAGAATTTCTCTACAGAAATAAAGTAAAACCTGGGCTAACATTACATTCGACAGCCAATGATACTGTTGGTTTAGAGATCTGAAAGGTAGAGTATTGAGCCAAGCCCCAACTGAGGAGAACACCTCTATTACACGCAAGGAAATGCGAAATCACATTTAACTCAGGAAAAAAAAAATCATCCTGGTAAGGTTTTCTGGGTATCTGTTAATTGCTAGGTTGCCAGTCTTTTCAACATCAATCTTTAAAAAAATAAATAAATAAGCAAATAAATAAGTAAATAAAAACATGACTGTTAGACATATTTTACGTATTTTATATTTTCCAACCTGAATGACTTAAAAGGCAGATGAGCCTCCTCCTGGAGGTCTGAGCATAACTGTCAGAAGTGGAGGGCTCCCTGCACAGCCCAAGGACAATCTGATTAACAGGAAATGAGGACTGCCCACGCTGGGATCAGAGATTAGTGTTCAAATTAAACCATCACAACACTGAAGCCTCCAAATCGCTTGAGAATCCCGTCCTGTAATTACGGCTCAGAATGCTTAGGCCACGATTATTAGAAATTCTTTCAAGAAAGGCTGAAGAATGTCTCTCAGCCAAATGATGACCCAAACAGAAAATAATTCACTGGACACTCTCCAACTCATCTTTCATGTGGCTTCCTAGAAGACACATCTTAATTTAAAATGAGGTAAATCCAGAATAAATACAACTGTTTCAGAGGAACATGCCACACAGCTGACTGAGTCTCCACTGGGCCAGCTGATTCTGTTTATCATGTCAAAGATGTCATGGGCAAACTCCAGGGCCCTCCATACTCCATATGTACTAACTGGGAACAGCTCCACGTTGAGGGGAAATAAATGTCTTCTTCTGATGACTCTGGAAACATGTTAGATGTTTCCTTTCCCCCTCACAACTCTAGAAAAGTGACACATTAATGGGCTAGACTCTTGCGGGCTTTCTCCAGTGTCTTTCCTCAAAGCCCACCGGCTCTAACTGAACACTGACTGGATTGTGAATGAACTAATATTCTGACTGTAAGTTGGTAAAATGCTTCTATCACCTTGGTTTTCTTACAATATTGTTTCAGAGATACTCTCCTATTATAAAAATCATTTGAAGTCATAAAAGAAGTATTAAAGAAGTACCAACACTGGAAACCCAATGTGATTCATTAAAATTGTTTCACCAAAAGTTGCTTTCCTCGACACATTCAGGAAAAGCTGGAGGAGACCCATGTAGTAGAACAAATCACACCTATACTTTAGAACCCTTGTTGGATTCCAAAGACACGCAAAAACAGGACCAATCTGTGAACTGCTCTTTGCATTAAAAAAAAATGTGTGTGTTCATGCGCGTGCGTGTGTGTATGAATGTGCGCACGTGTACACTCAGGTGTCTTCGTCAACCACTCCCCACCTTACTGTGAGGACCTGCAGTTCATCATTTTGGCACACTGCCTGGTCATCGGGCTCTAGGATCTGCCTATCTGTCTCATCAGTACCTCCCCTGCCTCTTAAAGCACCATGCCTGGCTTCTACACAGGTGTGGATAACAAGCACCTTTCCCCACGAGGCCCAACCGATCCCCATTGTTTACACTTTTAAAAACATTAGTTCTTTTATTTTATGTGTCTGGGTGTTTTGTTGGCAGTATGTCTATGTACCACATGTGTGCAGTGCCCACAGGGGCCAGAGAGGGTATCGAATCCTCTGGAACTGGAGTTAAAGATGGTTGTTAGCTGCCATGTGGGTTCTGGGAACCAAACCTGGATTCTCTGCAAGAGCAACAAGTGCTCTTACCCACGGGGTCGTCTCTCCAGCCCCCAGTTGTTTATCTTTTCAAGTTAATTTTCGAAGATATATTTATTTTATCTTCCATGTACGAGCGTTTGCCTGCATGAGTGTCTGGCTGTACATTGTCTGTGTGCCTGGTACCTGCAGAGGGGAGACGAGGGTGTCAGATACTTTGGAACTAGGGTCACAGACAGTTGTGAGCTGCCATATGGGTGCTGGAAATTGAACCCAGGTCCTCTGTAAGAGCGGCAACTGCTCCTCACTGCTGAGCCATCTCTCCAGCCTAGAATTCTGCCGAAAAACATTAACAATGCCTTTCCCCTTCCCCAGCAAAGAGAAGAATCCAATTCTCTGGGACCAGCATAACAGGTGTTCAGAATTGCAGTGAAAAGGAAATACCTAACATTCTCAAACATTCAATCCTCTTGGCTTTTAGCAAACCACAGTTTTCGTGGTTCTGTGAGGCTCTCTGGGTTGTGAAAGCACAACCTGACCACGGAACCTGCTTCTGGCCACCATTCTTAAGGAAGCGGACAGTTCTCAGCATAACCTGGAAACCACTATTTATCACAGAGGACACACTTTCAGAGACAACCTTGAAAGCAAGACAGTTACCTTCTTATCAGGTTTTGGTGCATTTTGAATAGAACTTAGAGCTTGCCTTTTATATTCAAGTTTCTCACTTAGCTCTCGAAGTTTGTTTACACCGAAGCTAGCTTGATCACTAATCCCACCGGTGCCTTCCAGGGCTTCCTCGCCAGCCTCACTTCCAGAACCCTGCCGGAAAAACAGTAAGCCAGCGCGTCTTAGAACGGCAGAAGATCACTACTCACCCACTGCATAACCCTGTCCCCAAATACCGAATTCCCGTGAAGGGAAGAAGACTGCAGGAGGATCTTCGGAGTGCTTTTACCCTTCCCCAGCAAAGAGAAGAACCGAACGTTCGGAACCAACGTAGTGGGTGTTCGGACGCATGAAAAGGAAAATCTCTAACAGCCCGAATGGGAGGGGAACCCCATGGATCAATTCCCAACCACGGGACTCTGAGGGGAGCAACTCAAGTGCCTGCCTGCCATCCCTGCAACTGGAATGTTCTCTTCCACCTCCGCAGGAGACAGAGGTCACCCTCCCAGTCTTCCAACAGCATTATGACATACTGTAATAAAATGCCCATATTTAACAAACTCCATGGTATTTTCATGGATTTTTTATTTTGTTTTTCTTTTCTTTTTTTTTTTTTTTGGTCTTTTGCCTGTTTATTTTGATTTTCATTTGTGTTTTTTCCCCTTGCTTTTGGTTATTGTTTCAGGGTAGTAGGGAGACACTGACATCATAAAATTAAAGTTGTATGTGGGGAGGTTGGAAAGATCTAGGAGGAGCTGGGGGAGGGAGAAAACCATGATCAAAATATGTAGTATGAAAAAAACGAACTGAAACATGCTCAAATCTGGACTGCTAGAAGCATTTCAGTGTGCAATTTGTTCATTATTGCTCTTGAGAACGTGTTACACAAACCAACATATACTTTACAGGTAAACAGCATCTGCAATGTGATTTGGGGGGCCTTGGCTGTCGAACAAACAGATCACTTAGTTTCCATCTGTGGACACTGCAGGGAACCACTCAGGACTCTCTTCCAGTCTTTCCTCCTTAACTTTCTCCCACACTGTTTCTTTAAGTTTTTAATGAATTGTAGCAAACAGCAAATTCAATGAAATGAAAGTATTGCTAATTCCAGAAAAACAAGCTGTTTTCATTTTTAGATGTTCTTAATGATCACGTGTAAATATACACATGATGATAAAATCCTACCCCTTGTCCTCCCTCAAGTGAGTATTTAGTCTTTCATAAGAGACAATGCCGCACACGTGCGGAGGATGTTCTAGTCAATTATAATTGGTCCAGGTGCACTGTGTGCTGCCTCAGGAACAACTCGCTGAGGTAGCTCCGGCCGCTGTGTCTGCTGGGGCACAGCTCTCTCTCTGCTCACATGAACTAAAACAAATTCTATCATGCGGCGACACTTCCCTACATTCAGTTACTTCCAACCTTGCTTCCCTTAACTTCTGGCAGGCATCCGGTCCTAACGAGGGAAGTGTCTACCACAGAGGAGTGGAAGCAGAAGGTCAAGGTAGCTGCTCACCAGTTCCTCCTTGTCGAAAGCCTGCTGGGACGCATGCTTGCCCTCTTTGGCCATCAGCTTCTCGTACAGGTCACTGACAAGGAACGGCGGGTAATACCTGTCCCTCAGCACCTCGTACACATCTGCCTGGATCTTGCTGAATACCTCAGTACCTTTGTTTCCCACGAGACACTGCTGGATTTCCTTGTAAAGTGACTTTTCCACGGGTATTTCTTTGCTTTCCACAAAGAAATGCTGATAAATTTCACCAACTAATTGTGGAATTTCACTCTGAAAAGACAGGAAGATGAAGAGAGAGAAAGGTAAGAAACGCTGTCTCTGAGAGAAAGGGTTTCCCACTCAATTCCCTACATGATGGAGCTAGAACGACAGTACCTAGCTGTACCCTGGAACCGTAAACTCAGGGTCCTACCCTTCTGTATTCACATTCAGGTCCAGGGGAAGTATCAGACCTTGAAAGAAAACCACCACTTCTTTAAGGTGGATACTTACACTGAGCTGTTAAAAAAGTTAAGAAAAAGACTGGCTCTCGTATCGCAACAGATCCTCAACTTCACGGAGATGTGACTTACGAACTAAAGTCTAACTGACTTTTATCTGATGTAATAAGGAGAGGTGCTCACTTCGCTAACATGAGAAGAAATTCTCAGCCAGAAAGAAGCCAATAGAGTAACCAGAGATTAAAAACACGACAGGTGTTCTTCAGGCTTAACACTTCAGAATAACTCCACTGGCACTGAGCCACACAGACAGCCTAGTCCTGAGAGGCACATTGGGGTTGCTGCTGCACCACTGTAGAAATACAAAGCTCTCCCCCATGCACGTGACCCTCACGTGTTCCAGCGGTGCTCCAGCAGTGCTCCCTCAGCTCTAAGAACACTCCGAACTCCCAAACAGTCATAAAAAGACATAAACTAACAAACATGACTCATTTATGCAGCTGTCAGATCAAACCACAGCTACTTTCATGCTTTTATTTCATTGAAAATTTTCCAATTATTGCCAGTAGTTTGGGAAAACTCTTCAGATTACTCTGTACAATTCTTTTGAGAGCAGCCAAAAATCACCCGGAGTCAAGGCTAGTGATTATGTTGAGAAACAGAAGGTAATTTATACCTTGTGAATCAGCAATGAAAAGTAGTCCTGAGATTTTAAAATACCACAAGACTAAATTTAGCTGCTTAGTTCAATGTGTGATATATCAGGTACTTAATTTGGTTTTCTAGTCTAGCAATATTCATATGCAAATGAAATTAAATGCTCTTTGCACTTATGTTAATGAATCACTCAAATGCTATATGTTAATACAATATATATGATATACATGTGACTTAGATATATTTACCTATATGAAGAATGTACAGACATTCTTTAATTCTAAAATAGGTATTGAGAACTTTCTATTGGGTTCTTTGCTTGAGACACATTTGAAACCAAAAATGTTTGAGTTCCTTTGTTCAATCGTATTTTATGTGAAATGAAAGGGGAAAAAAAAATGTAAAAAGTGTACATCACAAATAGAAAGACTAAAAAGCAGGAGAATTGCTATGGTAATGAAATACACATGATGATGGAGCAAGTTTATGAGGCTGAGGTGACAGTGATAAGGCCTATTCTTTTGTAAGTGCAACATAGACGGATACATATTTTTGTAGTTCATTAAAATGATGAAATCTAATCTCTTGGTACACTTGTAAATAGTCCCCCTTGACTATTCAATCAAAAGCATCTTCTATAAAAATATAGTGCAATTTTATTTGCCATAATAGGCTGAAATAGAATGATGTAAAATGCTACTTTAATATATACTTATCCTGAGCCAGGCATGGTAGTGCATGCCTTTAATCCCAGCACTTGGGAAGCAGAGGTAGGTGGATCTCTGTGAGTTCAAGACCAGCCTGGTCTACAAAGAGAATTCCAGGATAGCCAAGACTACACAGAAAAAAAACTGTCTCAAAACAAACAAACAAAATATAGACCGACAGACAGACATACAGACAGACAGACTTATCCTAAAGCATCATTGAGTTGGTGATATACTGCCTAGCATGCAAGCTTTCATTAGCTAATGATTAATATTCCTTAAAGCATAAGCACACTACCTTGTTAGCATTTTTCAGGTGTTCCACAGACTCCCAAAAGCCAATCAGAGTCTGTTTGTCCAGCCGCTCCATGTATGTTCCAAAGCGCTCTCGGTAGAAAGGATTGGTCATAATATCTTCAAACTGAAGAATCTATTAAGAGAATATAAGGAAGTGTGATGGTTTGAATGCAAATGGCCCTCACAGGCCCCTAGGGAGTGGCACTATTTAGGAGGTGTGGCCTTGTTAGAGTAGGTGTGGCCTTGGAGGAGGTGTGGTCTTGTTGGAGTAGGTGTGGCCTTGTTGGAGGAAGTGTGTCACTGGAGGTGGGCTTTGAGGTCTCAGATGCTCAAGCCAGGCCCAGTGTCACTCTGTCTTCCTGCCGCCTGTGGATCTGGATACAGAACTCTCAGCCACTCTCCAGCACCACATGTGCCTGCATGCTGCCATGCTTCCTGCCGTGACAATAGTGGACTGAACCTCTGAACTGTAAGCCAGCCCCAATTAAAAGTTTCCTATAAGAATTGTCATGGCCACAGCCGGGCAGTGGTGGCGCACGCCTTTAATCCCAGCACTTGGGAGGGAGAGCCAGGTGGATCTCTGTGAGTTCAAGGCCAGCCTGGTCTCCAAAGCGAGTTCCAGGAAAGGCTCAAAGCTACACAGAGAAATCCTGTCTCAAAAAAACAAAAAAACAAAACAAAACAAAACAAAAGAATTGTCATGGTCATAGTATCTTTTCACAGCAATAGAAACCCTAAGACAGAAAGATTTTCTAAAGACAAAATTTCAAATGTCAGTCTGCTTTTAACTTCCATGAGTTAACTTCTACACTCAGGGAAAAATGCATTTTCATAGACAATGTAAGGTAGTATACCTGATAAGATGAAATAGCTCTCAGGTTTCTAAATTTTAAATTCAGATTCCTGAATATTCAAAATGCATATATTCAAAAATCACTAATTTTATACTAAACATTTAGTTATTCAACAAACATTTATTTGACATCTGTTTGACATCAGGACACAGATAACAATTCTTGTTCTGATGGGACATACAATGCTAGAAACAATAAACAACTGAAGGGAAATGTCTAAAAGCTAAGGGTCTGGAATTTGGCATTTGCTTCCTATCATATTTCATATGGCTGAGGAAAAACATAAATGGACTTATATCTTGATTGTTGATAGTACCATAGGCACTAACAAATCTTATGTAAATACTATTCTAATTGGCCCCTAAAATTCTACTGTATGGATTACCAAATCAGCTCTATCACTCTTAGTATTTTTCACATTCACAGTAAAAGAGAACACTGGATATCTGAAGATGTAGTAAGAACAACCACAAACAGGGACTGCTGTAATAGGAAGAAGCAGATGACTCCCATAATGATTGATGACTCAACTAGGAAAAATGACACAAATTCATTTAGAAGACACTTAAGACCTATATCCTTAGTCTAAATCAGTAACAAAACTAAAATTTAATAGGCGAAACTCAAGTACAATTAGAAACTTTCATTTTGAAATTCTTAAAAATTAACATGATGTGCAAATATTCTAAAATATCACCATTAACATATTCTAAAATCACATGCAAAAAGTCAATACACACTCAACCCTTCCCTCAGCAGCCCTTATTTAACCTTACTGTAGGCAGAAAGGAGGACATATTTTTAAAAAGCAATTTCTGGAAACTGATGAAAGGAAATGACTTACTGAATATTCAAAATGAAAATATTCAAAAATACCAATTTTGTATTACTCACTGAATCATTCAACTAAGTTTTTCTGTTCGCTTTTTTTTTTTTTTTTTTTAATTTTTTTTTTTTTTTTTTTTGGTTTTTCGAGACAGGGTTTCTCTGTGTAGCTTTGCGCCTTTCCTGGAACTCACTTGGTAGCCCAGGCTGGCCTTGAACTCACAGAGATCCGCCTGGCTCTGCCTCCCGAGTGCTGGGATTAAAGGCGCGCGCCACCACCGCCCGGCTTGCTTTTTGTTTTTTGTTTGTTTGTTTTAACATCCACTTTACATCTTTTTACCATTTACAACACCAGCAACAGAATCAGTTTTCCACAAAAGATGTTAGTCAGCACAACTATTGCAGATCACTTGAATTTCGGTAGTTCATTAATCCTGGGATATACTAACACCTGTTTTTACTTTTTGTAAGCCCTACCAGGGAAGCCCTGTGAAGCATGAATCTTCTTCTGCATGCTCCAAGGAAGTAGAAAGGAATTTGTATCAACTTTGGCTGTGGAAAGACAAGTCAACAACTATTCCAGCAACAGAAGGATGGGGGAACCATTTCTTACACTCGTATAGAGTCCTAGACCACATTCAATAGTGTTCATTTTGATTTACCCTTGGATCAAATACACTGATGTGCAAACTAGCCTCAAATAAAAGGTCGGTCACTTATTGTCACTGACGTCCAAGCTTCAGTTATTTTAATTTTCTCTTCCTCTTTTTTTTTTTTCTGAACGCTTCAATCTTTCCACTGGGGACCACTTGTACGTGTATGAGGCAGGGGAGGGGAGTGGCCCTTGAACAGAACAAGATAGATTTGTTTTCATGGGGCGATGAAAACTTTCCAGTCCTGTGAGCTTCTACCCTGTCACTCGCCTCAATTCTTAGATCTGCGGGATGAAGATGATGTCACTCCTTCATGGGGATTCATAATAGCTGTTATGAATCACAGCGAGCATCAGGAACTAAGCAGGAGACTGAACCAGTTTTCGAGAAAATAGATATTGGTATATGAAAAAGATATTGGTATATTAAAAACCTTCAGAGGTCACTTTCTAGGTAAGTAAACTTGAATGAAAGCATTGGCGGTGGATTAAGAGTTCAGATAAACTAGTATCGGGCTGGGGGCAACTCAGTGGTAGAATAGGTCCTTCCCATGCACGACACCTAGTGTTTAATCTAAGATCTGGAAGGGGGAGAAGGACAGACAGACAGACAGACTCTCTCTCCCTCTCCCCTCCCCCTTTACCCCCCTTTCTCTGGCACACACACACACACACACACACACACACACACACACACACACACACACCTCTTTAAAGGCTTCACAGAATTCACCAGTGATATGATCTAGGCCTAGCGTTTTCTTTGGGGAAGGATTTTAAATTCTGAATTAATTTTTTTTAATACATCTAAGGCCATTCAGATTTTCTTCTTTTTGCTCACTTTTAACAATCTGTGAATTTTAAAGAATTAATCTACTTCATTTAAAGTGACATGCATTCACTTAAAACTGTATGCAGGTGTCTCTCTTTTCAGATGCTGGCATCTACTCTTAGATATATGCTACTGTGTGTGTGTGTGTGTGTGTGTGTGTGTAGGAGTATACATGTTCATGTGCCTGTGCAGACCAGGGATGGATGATGGGTATCTTTCTGGGTCACTCTCACATTTTTTCACATAGGGCCTGTCACTGAGCCTGAGCTCACCTACATGGCTAGGCTGGCTGACCAGCGAGCTGCCGTCTGTCTGGCCCTTCCCCTAGTGCTGTGATTATAGGCAGGTGCTACTGTGCCCCTCTTTCCATGTGTGTGTCGAGGATTCAAGCTCAGTACGTAACTGACTGGGTCATCTTTCCAGTCCCCTACAGTCCTTCTCTTAAGGTTCTCTCTTTCCTTTTCTCTGTGCCTCCATAACTTAAATTCACATTAATTTTTTTCTGAAAACCCTCCAACTTTCTTGCAACATCTGCTGACATCCAATTGCTCACTGCTATATAATTTTCCTGTCTCTCTCTCTCTCCCCTTCCTCCCAGTTCTTTTAGGTTGTACCTGTAGAAGTTAGAACCCTGGACCACTCACTTCAGACCTCCTTTCGTTATAATACAGACATTTCAGTGTGTCTTTGTCTAAGTGCCAGCTTAGCAGCGTCCCGCTGACACCAACACACGCACCTTCACTCCACTTATTAATTTCCTTTATGACTTCTTCTCTGACTGGAGCCTTACATATATTATCTCTATTTCCAAGCATCTGGAGATTCCCAGATCTATTATTCATTTCTAATTTTAATTCTGTAGTTGTCAGATAGTAATTTCTATATTAAATCTTTTAAATTTGGGTGGATAATTTTATCATTCAGCACTATCACACTTCTTAGTGGTTGCCTGGTGTATAAAGGTGAAAGGCCCCACATTCTGCTGTCTTTGGAGCAGCTCTCTGGGAAACGTCTATTAGTTCTGGTTGGTGGTGGTGGTGGTCAGGTCTTCTGCAGCCTTGCCCACAGTCTATGGACCTGCTCTAACAACTGCGTAAATGGCTTATTAATATCCACAGCCGTAACTGAGCACGCTCCCGTTCACTTGCAGGTCTGTGCTTTAGGAACTGTGAAGTTCTCTTATGGACTAAAAGCATCTTTAGGAATTCACGTTTTCTTCATAACTTGATTCCTTTACCACAATATGATGTCTTTATCTCTGGCTATCTTCCTTGTTCTGAAAAATTCTGTTTTGTCTTAGATCAGAAGCTACTCCAGATCTCTTTTCTTTAGTGACCACAGGGCATGTCCTTTCCTCTCTTACTTTTCAACCCAACTGTTCCTTCACAGTTCATTTCTTATAACTAACACAAAATTCCTAGTCTTTTACATACAGGCAATCTTTCTTTCTTTTTTGGGGAGGCAGGGGTTCAAGATAGGGTTTCTCTGCATAGCCCTGGCGGTCCTGGAACTCGCACTGTAAACCAGGCTGGCCTTGAACTCAGAGATCCACCTGCCTCTGCTTCTGGATTGTAGGGATTAAAGACGTGAGCCACCATGCCTGGCCAATCTCTTTCTTTTAAGTGGATGGCTCATCTAATTTAAAAGAGAATATTTTGAAGTGAACTTGGTGGTAATTTTTCTTGATCAGACTGGGATTAGGTTATAGCAAAAGTGCTCCATCCATTTGTGAAGATATCAGAACATCTCAAAACAAACCAGCTTTAACTCCAGCAGGCTGAGCTACCACTGAGGCTGTACAGTGTTAGCTGAGTCTTCCAGCCTTAAGACCGGGGAGGGGGGCGGGAATGCTTTGACTATACAGATAAATTCATGTTATAACTGCATTTCTCCTTTCCTATTTAGAAAGAGTGAATTTAAAATGCAGCAAGATTTGGACAGTATTCTTGTAAGTTGCCATAAGGCAACTTGACTAAAATCACATTCAGTTTTCCTAAGCCTTCCCAAGACTTTCCCGTTCATAACCCTTAACTCTAGGGAGCCATCTGGGTCCTCAATTAGGTGTACATGTTGCATCTCCTCTCTCTCTCTCTCTCTCTCTCTCTCTCTCTCTCTCTCTCTCTCTCTCTCTCTCTCTCTCACACACACACACACACACACACACACACACACACATCTTACAATTAAATGGCATTCGTTGCAGGTAGGGATTCTATCCTATTCCTTATTCTAGTCCAATAACTAAGAGACAGTGGCCCCTCAATGAGTGTCTACTGAGTGAGTGAATTGATTAAAATAATGAAGGACACAAGATGAATCCCTTCTCCATGATGAACTGTGGTAGACACTGAGAGGAGAAAAACTGAGGGAAAGAAGGCGAAATTCAACCTGTCAAGCCTACCTTCTCCAACACTGAGCATGGCACAGCTTCCGCTTTGCATCAGAAGGCAGAATGGCAGGAGGCGCATCTGTTCACAGTCAAACAGACTACAGTGGGGCACCGCCATCAACAGGGACTCCACCCATGTAAGACGCTACAGAACTCTGGCCTGATAGGACAGAACTCCCCAATGAAGACCAAGTCAGGATGGGGACAAAAGCAAAAGCTAGCCGTAGAGGAGGGAGGCAGGGGGATTACCAGATAGGTCCCTGACTCAAAGCTAGACATACATGGTTAGAGACTGAATCTGAAAGTCAGAGGAAGGACAAGTTAGAGGCTATAGCCAGGGCTAAACTATATTCATGTTTCTCTGTGGCCAGCATCTGACAAGGGATTTTCATTTGCCATGAAGCCCTGTTCCTCAAGCTTCTTGGGACACACTGTGGCAGTCTCCTTCATCCAAACTGTTCCAGGTCTGAGAAGACAAGTGTGGTCCCTACACTTAGAATAGTTCCTAAACTGGGGCTAGAAAGTGTCCCTGTGCTCTGTGGGATTTAATCACCACGAGCAGGGAGTCCAAGACATGACACAAACGCCACCACATTGTGATTTAATCAGAAAGTACTGGCATTGGTGAGTCAACCACATCTGGGTCTTTATCTAGTTCTGCCTCATCCTATCTCTGTGGCTTTGGGCAAGATAATCAAATATACCACCTCATTATCTAAATATCAAGAAGACAGCTCACAGCAATTTGGCTAGAGCTAAATGAAATAGTCTTTCCTTCCTAGGTGGTGCTTTTTATAGAGTTGATAAGGGATGACTTTGATTTAGGTCCTGCAAACAGGAAATGTTTCTCTTGAAGTGGAGGTGAGTGGAGAAAAGAAGGGTGGAAAACATATACACAGGCTTGTGCACACATACACAGGCATGTGCACACATACACAGGCTTGTGCACACATACACAGGCATGTGCACACATACACAGGCATGGGCACACATACACAGGCATGGGCACACGTACACAGGCTTGTGCACACATACACAGGCATGTGCACACGTACACAGGCTTGTGCACACGTACACAGGCATGTGCACACATACACAGGCATGTGCACACATACACAGGCATGGGCACACATACACAGCCTTGTGCATACATACACAGGCTTGTGCACACATACACAGGCTTGTGCACACATACACAGGCATGGGCACACATACACAGGCATGTGCACAGGCTTGTGCACACGTACACAGGCTTGTGTACATGTACACAGGCTTGTTCACACGTACACAGGCATGGGCACACGTACACAGGCATGGGCACACGTACACAGGCTTGTGCACACATACACAGGCTTGTGCACACATACACAGGCTTGTGCACACATACACAGGCATGTGCACACATACACAGGCATGGGCACACATACACAGGCATGGGCACACATACACAGGCTTGTGCACACATACACAGGCTTGTGCACACATACACAGGCATGTGCACACATACACAGGCATGTGCACACATACACAGGCATGGGCACACATACACAGGCTTGTGCACACATACACAGGCTTGTGCACACATACACAGGCTTGTGCACACATACACAGATATATACACCGCCCACCATCAACTGCCATTTCCAGAATTCAAGGACACCCAGTAACTAGCTGTTTACTCATGAACCCAACACCACGAGCCGGTAGCAATGAAACACGTCTTAAACACTGCAGTGGTAGAAGAATGTGCGTGTACTCACACTGTTTATAACAAACTGATGCGGTCAAAGAAGCTACGGGTCCTACCTTTTGGCTCTGAGGCCCCTCCCCTTCATCCAAGGCCCCGTCCTCTTGCTGGTCGTAGGCAGGCCCTCCCAGGATTCGGATTCTCTTCTCACACTGCTTCTTTGCCACAGTCAGCTGGTTAATGTACCTTTTCATGTTCCGGGCCCTCAAGAGATCGGTTTTCATGGCAGCTGACTCCTTACCTTGAAGAAGAGGGAGAGCAGTCAGTCAGGAGACAAAGGGCACAGCCACTCTGAGCCAGAACAGTGTCTGGTATGCTGCATTTTAATTTTTTTTTAATTTTTTAAATTTTACTTTTAAGGAAGGATTTCACAATGTAGCCCTGGCTGGCCTGGAACTTGCTCTGAAGCCCAGGCTGGCACAGAAACCCACCTGCCTCTGCCTCCTGAGTGCTGAGATTAAAGGCATGCACCACCATGCCCAGCTTTAATGATGAAAATTCAACAGATGAGAATTCATCATAAACACGTATGGTTCCCAGATACAAACACCAACCATTTATAAATCTTACTCAAGTGTAAAATGTTTACAGAACCTCTCTCTATATATACTCAGAAGTTGATTTGTGAGCATATGAATATGTAATATCTGTATATGGACACTTATGCATATTCATTTACAGGCATGTACTGAGTGTTCACTGTGTGTCTGTCAGACACTGGCTTAACTTCAGAGAGTCAAGATCAGTTGTTTTACCTCATGGAACATTTTAGAGTCTACCAAGGAAAGAAACAAAGATGGTATGAACAGTTAAAAGTGTAATGTGGGCAGGAAGGAAAATATAAACACCCTCAAATGCTTTGGCAGAGGTCTAGCCTGGGCTTTCTTAAGGAATTATATTCATGCAAACATGGACAATTAATAGACTGTGGCAGGCCGAAGGACTAGCAAGACCGGAAGTGAGAACCCTGGGCCAGGAAAGAGCAGAGCTCTAGGGCCCTGCAGAGCAGATGCAAATGGAACTCAGGTCCAAAGGACTCTGAAGCAGGCAAGTGAAAACACCAGGGAGGAACTTTATTCTTCCATCAAAAGTACTGCAAGGCTTTTACTAGCTCCCAGAAGACTGCTGTCTTAGTTAGGGTGCTACTGCTGTGACTGAACACCAGGACGGAAAGCAACCTGGGGAGGAATGGGTGTAGTTCATCTTACACGTTCACGTCACCATTAAGCCATACCCTTTCCTTTCCTGTTCATCCTCAAGATCTTACATGAGTATCAATATCACAATATAAAAATATTTTCAACCTTAAAATCCCAGTCTTTATAAAGTCAAATACTTATAAAGCCCAAAGTCTCTTTAAAATATTAAAAAGCTCTATAAAAATCTAAAATCTTTCTAAAATTACAATGTTTCTCTAAAATACCCATAGTCGCTCTAAAACACCAGGGTCTCTCTGTAAAATCCAAAATTGTTTTTAAAAGTTCAGTCACTTAACTGTCGATTCCTGTCAAATCAAATCAAAGATAGGTTAAATATTTCTTACTCCAAGAGGGAAGAAATGGGGCACAGGCAATCAAAGTCAAGTCAAGATTCGACAGTAAACTGACCCACGCAGGGTCCTCGGGGCCCTAGAGGGCTTGGCAGCTAGCTCCACCTCTTGGGCCTGCCGTCCCCAGCACACACCCTGTCACCTCGTCACCTAGGCTCGGACCAGCTCCACTTAAGGGCTGCTGCTGTCTTGGTGGTCATCCCATGGGTCCCGGCATCTCCAAAATGCTGGGGTCTCCTGCTATAGCTGGGCTCCACTTGCACTCTCATAGCCTCTCCTGGAGTTCTCTTCAGGGGATCTGACCTTGCCACTCAGTGCCAAGCCTCAACTCTTCTTCCTAATCCTTTCAGTCCTGCACCTTCTACTGCAACTAAGGCTGTGCCTTCACCAACGGCCTCCCCTGACCCCTCTTCGGGGACTCCAGCCCTACCACACACGGCCAAGCCTCAGCTGCTCTCCGCGACCCCTTCATGCCTTCAATCCAGACCATGTGGGAAACTCTTACCCTTTCCCAAGTTCAGCTGCCAGCATAAGCTGCAGCTTCTGCCCTCTCTAGAGAGGTCTCTTCTTAATCACAGCTGATTCTGTAGCTCCTCCAGTTTACTAGTATCGATTGTCTCAGAAAAGCAGAGGTTTCACTTTAGCGGTTCTTAATTAAAACATCAAACAGTTCCAGCAGTGTCTTTAAGGGACTCTCAAACTTCCCCCTGAAACCTCACAACCCAGGTCTCCATCATCTGCACTGCTCTCAGCAGCATCTCCTAAGCTCCCACATCTCATTAAGCTCTGAGCACTCAACGGCTTTTCTAGCCCAAAGACACCAAGTCCTTCCACAATTCTCCCAAAAACACACGGCCAGATCTGTCATACCAATAGCTCACGACCTGTTACCAATTTCTGTCTTAGGGTTTCCTATTGTTGCGCTAAAACACCATGACCATAAGCAACTTGTGGGGAGGGGGGAGTTTATTCCACTTACAACGCCCAGGACTTCTTTCCACTGTCGAAAGAAGGCAAGGCAGGAACTGAAGCAGAGGCCATGGGGGAGTGCTGCTTACTGGCTTGCTCTTCATGGATTGCAGAGCTTACTTTCTTGTAGTACTCAGGACCACCAGCCCAGGGGTGGGACCACTTATAGTGAACTGGGCCCTCCACATCACTTATCAATCAAGAAAATGCACCACAGTTTTGCTCACAGGCCAACCTGTGGGGCATTTTCTCAATTGAAGTCCTCTCTTCCCAAATGACTCAACCAATGTCAGGCTGACATAGATTAGCCAGGATATATGCGATGAATGAGTTTAATGTGATCAGATCACATAGGAAGCAGTGTGTGTGTATATACATATGTGTGTGTGTGTGTGTGTGTGTGTGTGTGTGTGTGTGTGTGTGTATCTCAAATCAGATCAGACAGTGACAGGCTGTTGGCTTGAAGGGAAGCCCACTGGAGGGCTGTCACAGGAGGCTGAGCTGGGAGGAATGAGTTGGTAGTTCACAGCATTGGTAGTACACGGGACTTAAGGACTTGAGGATTACAGAGCCAGGGGCCAATAAACAGGCTAAAAGGCAAATTACTCAGGATTCAAAAGAATAAAGGAGGCATTAAATGTGGCTTCTACAGCTTTGCTATAATCACAAACGGAGAAAGTGGGGTCAATTACTGGTTCAGGAACATTGGAGAAAAACTGGATTTGTGGAAGGTTACAATTTCCAGTTTGGATTGTGGAGTAGATATTCTCCAAAAGTGCCCCAATATTTTCCATTTCACATACTTCTTTGCAGTGTCTGTCATTCCTAGCAATTTCCCTATGGAAAGCAGGACATACATCTTCTCTTCTTAGAATCGAGTGGGCTTTACAACCATGGTGGAGGCGACTCTATGACTTCCAAATGTAGATCACTAAAGGCCACTGGTCCAGAGATTGCAACACTGTGCATGCCATCCACCTGGAGATCTGCAACACCGTGCATGCCGTCCACCTGGAGAACTGCAACACCATGCATGCCGTCCACTTGGAGAACTGCAACACCGTGCATGCCATCCACCTGGAGAACTGCAACACCGTGCATGCCATCCACCTGAAGATCTGCAACACTGTGCATGCCATCCACCTGGAGATTTGCAACACTGTGCATGCCGTTCACCTGGAGATCTGCAACACCGTGCATGCCGTCCATCTGGAGATTTGCAATACCGTGCACGCCATCCACCTACCCCCAAGGCATCCATACTTTGGGGCCTTAACAATTACTCATGGAGACATCTATTGTAGAGTGGAGCCTGGACTCCCACAGACCTTGGCCCAACTGAGACTTTGGCACACATTCAGCGCCAATCCGGCATTTGGTGAGTACATCGTCTTCAATGGGAATTGCAGCTGATGCCACATCCAGCAAAAAAGAGAAATTCCTTCCAAAGCCTACCCCCAATACAGGCTCACAAGCAAGAGAAAAGGATGTTGCTTAGGCCAACTCAGGGTACACTTTTCCATGTGTGCTGGCTAGACAAAGTGCCAGTACTCCTCAGAATGCTAGCCATATTGTTATTGGCCTTTCAACCACATTTGTTTGACACAGTTCACTCATCAACTCAAGGAGTACTTGGTGAGTCTAGGATGGAGGTGACCACTACGTTAAAAAATACAAAAGTAATCCCTGAGTGTGGCAGCCACACTTGCAGGAGTTAGAACATACCCTGGGGAAGAGTCACAAGGCATTTGGTTAGTTAGGGTCTATGTTTGGTCTCACTCACAGTGCAGACTAAGGCAGGTTTCTGTACATCTTCCCTGGAGACCTTCCACTCCCCAGCATAATCACAACTTCCTTCGCCATGTCGTACCTGGTCACTACATGAAATGCATGAAACGGTCCCGAGGCAGGCAGGACACATCAAAACGTGAAAGGCAGGCACAGGACGAGAAAACACTGTGGCTTACTGCCAAGAGAGAAGCGGCTTTCTAGTACTCACAGTCATAGGTGGACAGCAGGTCTACAGGCGCCCGAACCCACCAGGGACGTTTTCCCGTATGTGAGTTGAGAAGCTGCCTGTCGCCTGATTTCAAAAGTGTTTCCCGACTTAGCCTGTGTTGGCTAATAGGAGCACTAACCAGAGGATCAACTCAGAAATGATCCAAATGGGGGAAAATATTTTGGAATTCCCTCTTTGTGAGAAGATAAAGCTAATGGAGTTTGCTTCAAATTAGTCTGTACATACCAGATGCTGTGTGGGTTTATCTAAATAAATACACACTTGGAAAAGCTAATTTTTCAGAAAAAAAAATGTTCACTTTTAAACACACACACACACACACACACACACAGCACCCATTACCAGCTCCTCTTGTCAGAGGGTTTGAAGAACATGAACATATTTACTTAGGATTTATCAACGTTCCAGATGACATCCTAACAGGAAGCTGGCAGCATTTCCCAGCAGCTACTAATTGTCACAAACTGAAAATTAAAGCTGCCCGGGAACTCAAAAATATTTGCCTTCCTTCTCAACTTGAGGTTGCTATGTTCTTTCTGGACACACAGCAAACAGGATTACCTCATCAAACCGACCACCTGAAGTGCCATAGCGTCGAGTGTCACCCCACTTCAGTGGAGGTCACGGTTGTGGAAGAGGCAGAAACCACAGCAAGCCAACAGCAGAGCCACAACCTCCACAGTGGAGAGAGTAGAGCCCACGGGCCTGGCACAGCCTTATCTAAGGTGCCTGCGGCCACCCTTTCCCCCTCGAATGCCCACGTACTGGAGCTGGAAGTGTTTCCTTCAGTTAGGGGTCCAACAAGCAGGTGATGCATTTCCAAAGTGATTATGGCGACTCAATCCACACACCAGCTTTAGAACGCGGTCAGCCTGTGTGCTGAGTAGACAGATCTAAGATCCAGAGTCAGAACACAGACCTGAGAGGCATAACCTCCAAGTGTTGAGGTGAAGACCTAGGTGAATGACTAGTGTAGTGGAGAAGACCTATGACTGAAGATCAGGATACCTAGGCACCAATTCTGACCTAAGTATGGGACCATCTTGTTCCACGTTCAAACCAGAGAAATGGTTTAACATTTTTGGACTCAACTCCATTTTATAAGGTGGGGATGTTACTGTCTTGGGGAGAGTGGGACAGGAGTTGGTTATTTTTTAAAAAGGTGTCATGAGAACACATTGAGAGCAACAGAAGTGTCCAAACCCTGGTGCTTCAAGGCCAAGGATGGATGAGGGAAGGGGGTAATGCTGGGCTGTAGACAGCATTCACCCGAGAACTGGGCAGGGAGAAATCTCAGCTAGAGACCCTAAAAGCAAGAACAGCAAACAGCCCAGCATCTTATATTAGTCCAGCCAGGCTGCTACAACACGGTGCCACAGCAATTTCTCCCTCACCTTCTGGAGGCTATAACGGCCAAGATCGATGTGGCATCCCTCTCTGTCTTATGTCGGCACATGGAGAAGGGGTAGGGCAGCTCTCAAGAGCCTGTTTTATCAGGCCCTGATTTCCTTCCAAAGACCCAATCCTATTGTTTGGTGGGGAGGGAGGGGGGGTATGTGTTTGGGTGTGAACACATGTACGTAAAAAGATGGAAGCCAGAGTCAACACGTGGCATCTTTCTCAATCACTCTCACTCTAGTTTTATGAGATGAGAACCTGATCCAGGACCTCACTGGCTCAGGTAGACTGGCTGGCAATTAGGCCCCAGGAATCCTTCTGTCTTTGCCTCCCCAGGATGGAGTTAGGGGTGTGGATAGACGTTCCTGGCTGTTATTGAGGTCCTGGGGATGGAACCTAAGTCTTGACACTTGGGTAGTAAGCACTTACTAAATGAGCCATCTCCTGAGCCCTGGGAGAGCCCTGTCTTCTAATACCATCACCCGACAATGACATTTCAATAGACTAATTTGGAGGGACATAATAGTTAAACCTCAGGGACTGGGGAGGTAACGGCTCAGCAGTTAGGAGCAACATGCTCTTGCAGAAGACCTGAATTCAGTGCCTGGCCCCTACATCAGGTAGTCTGCCTTCTATCAACTCCGGTCTCAGGGGGTCGGACACACATGTACGCACAGGCACTCAAGCACACACAAAGATTAAAAACGATAAATCTTTAAAAATACATAAAACTCAGTAGGTCTTCTGTAAGGTTGGGTCACTTATCAATCAGCAAGTGTCTGCATCACTCCACGGTGCTGCTAGGCTATCAGACCACTTCAAAGCATTAGAAAGGATCACAGCAAGTCCAGCAGAGCCCACAGCCTGGCTCCTTTCTTTCAAGTAAGTGGTACCTCTAAGTCACAGGCCCAACGAAGAAACAGCATGGTATGTTTAACAGCAAGTTGTAATGAAAATTATTATGATTCTTATTAGCAAGTGACATTGTGTATGTAAATATGCATGTATTACATGAACGTATACATACATGATGTAGTCTATAGTTCTGCAGTTCTATTTGATATATTCAGCTTCAAAACTGTTAAATTACATTCTCAAGATTGAGTTTTAGCAGATGAACAAGAAGGCAAGAAGCCTGGTTTTCACTGACTGCATCTCTCTTCACATGTAATATTTATGCACAACATTTGCAGTACACATAGATCAACTTCATGTCTTCTGCTGGAGTCAGCTAGATGAACTTATTAACATTTCAGGGTTCAGAATGGCAGAGGAAAAATTATTAACAGTAGCTGACAATACTGGGCTTATTCATCTACTCAGGAAGACATAGTATGTGTCGCATCACAACTAGAATGCTGACATTTGGGCCGCAGATTCGGAAAAACCATTTCTCAAGTACTCTGGCTGTTGTGGCTATAAATAGAAATCTGAGTGCTGGGCACCAAGATGCAGTACAAATGTGCAGGTGGCTGTTTCACCAAAAACGATGCTTCTCGGGGTGTGGGTCCTCATTAGTAGCAGCAGCAGCAGCAGCACCCGAGGGACATAGAGAACACTGACTCCTGGGACTCAAACAGATCTGCAGGGCCAAGAACTCTGGAGTAGGGCCAAGTCTTCTGCATTCCACCAAGTCCTCAGGTGAGTGTGGTACAGTCTGTCATTTGAAAACCACGGCTCTACAGCATGAAGCCCACATGTGTCAGGATGGTGTCAAGACATTTCAGGTCCAGCCCTTGCCTGCCTATCAAGCCTTGCCTCTCCACTGCATGCCGAGCACCAGCAGTGTTCACTTGACATAGGCTAACCACCAGGCTGTCTCGCTACTCTTTTCGACTGTGTGCAAGCAGGACCATCTACCCATATCTGACTCATACAACCCTATGAGAACGAGAGGCACTCAACCTTTATGGCTCCACTCAGTGTTACTCTTAAGGGACGTTATTTCTTATAGTCTGTTCCTTGTCAGCCATTCCATACATGTGTGGCATGACTATATTCTGAAGGATGTAAGGATTGCTGCATTTATCATTGGACTATGACCTCTAGCTCAGGGACAGTTTTACTCATAGCAATGCTGTCCCCAATATAAAAAGGCACTCAAGAAATGTTTGCTGAGTAAAGAAAGACCCATTTCTAGTGACTCCTGGGCATTCTCTGCTGATACGAAGCATCTTAGATGATCTCGAGGGCTCTCTTAACTACCCAGAATCAGAGGACGTAGCATGGCTCAGAGAAGAGATATTAGATATTAAACATAACAGATACGCAGGCAGTTCCTGGCAGAGCGATAGAGTAAGACAGCTGCACACAAAAAAGAAACAGAGTATGAATAGCTGTTCAGACACGGAGGGAAGATGAACACAGGGACAGGGTGGCCCATGGGGCCTGAGCACAGTGAGGGGTCAACGGCAGGAGAGAGCTGAAGACACAGGGCACAGACACTCATGTCAAAAGAAGGGGAAGACACTGGAGCGTCTGAAATAGTCTGACTTACATCACAAGATCTGTATAGATTTTTAAATCATCAGGACTGCTGAAGGGAATTATACAAGTAGCCAACAATGTCCAATACTCCCCAAAGAGAGTGAAAGACTGGAAACAGATCCTGGAAATTCGCCAGGGTCTGCCAACCTCCTCCAATTCCAAGACCAAGAGCATTTAATGTAACTAATGAGGAAAATCCAAGCAGTATATACCTGTCCATATTTCAGTGAATAAGTCTGAGGGAAGAAAGTCTGTTGAGTAAACTAAACCAGAAGCAAATTGTTCACTATTTATAAGTTTGCTATAAAGATCTCCTTCTTGTCCCACACAATGTCATTTTCATGCTCAGAAGTCGAGCATGAGTTCTAGGCACCAGCCCAGGCTTCTCCTCTGGAGGCCTGATACACTCCTGTATCCAGGCGCTCATCCCTACTGAAGGCCTGGAAGGGCCTCACAAGCCCTTAAGCCTCCATGGTTCTACCTGCCTTCTGTGATCCTTCACTCCAACTCCATGTGGACCACGAAACTCCCCTGGCTTGGGAGATCACCTGCTGAACTCTCACCTCAGGGTAATCATGCCAGTTCTGAATAAGCAGAAGCATAGAACCCTTGATCTTAAGTAGAGCCTCTGGCTAAACGCCAAGCTGGACAAAGCAGGACTACGAAGTCAGAACCGAGACCAAACTTAAAGGGGAAACACTTGATCCAAGAGCTGCCGTGAGTTATGGCCATGCCAGGCACTTCTGTTGCACTTATTCACTGGATAAGGGCTGGGGACTAGAAATTTCTACCTGTCCTCAGTGTCCTCTATGGTGTTAGTTAGCACCCTGCCTGAGATAGTTTCTCAGTGAAGTTTCAATCTCCATCCATTCTATTTCTAATATACTCTATTGAGATACAATTTATACATGATAAATTTCACACATTTATGTTTGTTGTATGCAAGTCAACGGTTCTTTAAAATATAAATTCAGAGCTGTGCAACTGACACTACAATCACATGTGGAATGTTTCCTATGTGCCCCTACAATTGCCATAGGAAACTAAGACTCTACTGTTTGCCTGATCGGCTTGTTCTGTACATCCTATGTGAACAGAATCATACAATGTGGGCTTTCTGTGACCTGTTTCTTTTACAATACTTTCAAAGTTAGTTACTTTTCACTGCTGAATAATATTCCATTATGTGACCACCACACTCTCTACTGTTGGTGGCCACATAGGTTATCTCTACTTTTTGTGAGTTTTGAATAACGGTACTGTGAAGGTTAACGTACAAATTTTTGTGGGGACACAACCTCACCTTTCCTTCAGTGCATACCTGGGAATGGAAAGGCTAGGTCACATGGTAATTCTATGATGAAAATCTTTAAAAACTGCCAAGCTGTCTTCACTCTGTGTTTCCACTGGGACTGTGTGAGGATCCCAGCATCTCTACTGTCTCACTGATGTATTATCTGTCTGACGTCATTTTAATCACTCTAGGAGGTATGGTACCTCATATTAGTGTTGATTTGCATTTCCCTATCATTTAATGATATTGCTCTCACATGCTTCTTGGCCATTTGTACATCTTTGTAGAAACGTCCTCTCAAGCACTCTGCACATTTTCTGCTGGGTCATTTATGTTTTGAAGACTGTGTTGTAAGAGCTCTGGGATGCTGGATACAAGCTCCCTCTCAGACACACGACCTGGGTGTGAACCTTCGTCTTCCCTTCTGCTTTCTCTTTCCTCTTTCTTTCTTTCTTTCTTTCTTTCTTTCTTTCTTTCTCTCTCTCTCTCTCTCTCTCTCTCTCTCTCTCTCTCTCTCTCTCTCTTCTTTCTCTCTCTCTTTCTTTCTTCCTTCCTTTCTTCCTTTCTTTCTTTTTTTTTTTTTGAGACAGAGTTTCTCTGTGTAGCTTTGGAGCCTGTCCTGGAACTCGCTCTGTAGCCCAGGCTGGCCTCGAACTCACAGAGATCCGCCTGGCTCTGCCTCCCGAGTGCTGGGATTAAAGGCGTGCGCCACCACCGCCTGTCTTTTCATTTTCTTATTTCTCTCTTTTTTATTCATCTTCTTTTTTGAGGCGGGGTCTCACTATGTAGCCCTTACTAGCCTAGGACTCTTGACATAGACCAGGCTGGCCTCAAACTCATAAAGACCAAAAAGATCAAAAAGACCTGCCTCTGCCTTCTGAGTGTTGGGATGAAAAGTGTACAGTACCATGCCCTCCTTCTTTTCATTTTCTTGACTCCTTTTCATTTCTATTTTGGTACACTAAGATTTTAATTTTTGAGGGTCAGTTTACTATTTGTTGTTGCCTCTGAATTAAGACAAGGTCATGCATCATCAAGGCGGGCTCCTATCCACTATGAATGATGCATTTATAAAACCAGATTTAGACCAGAAAGAAGAATAAGTGCTAAGGAAGGGCAGTGTAAAGCATAGGGGGGAGATGGTCATCCACAACAGCCTCCTCTTACCTGTGGTAAGCATCTGCTAAGTCCCCAGTGGATACCCGAAGACTCACGTATCCCAAAACTTACATATAGTGTGCTTTTATCTTTACATTCCAAACAATTAGAAAACTTAATTTAAATGCTAGGCAAAGCAAGACATTAACAACAATAGTGAACTAGACACATTAAAACAAAACACTGTAATAACACTGCCATCACTGTGACTCTTGTGCCTGGGAGCCATTTTTTAAGTAAGGGTTACGTGAACTAACGCATAGTCAATGTAAGTAGCTAAGTAGCTAAGGCAGCTACTAAGTAACTAACAGGTGGATAGCGTATACAACATGGATACCCTGGGCAAAGAGCTTATTTCCATCTAGGACGTCATGGAGCAATGTGTGGGGTGGGGGTCGGGGTGGGGGGATTTCATCACACTACTCTCAACAGTGCAACCTGGAACTGCAGTTACCCAATGAGAAAGTGTTTTCCTGACTAAACTTAGACCAACAAGAAAAATCACGGAAAGGATGAGGGCGGTGAGAAAAATCCCCATCTGGTCCGCTCTTTAAAACACCTGTCAAACTGTCTGGAAGAAAAGCATCTTCCCTGAAGAATGATGAGAATAAGGAGAGGAACACAGCGATCTTCCGGGTTCCATTATCACAGGCTCCAAGGATTTCCTTCCTCATTCAGAGCGCAGCTGGAGTCTCTAAGCCCAGGCATGGCCCTTCATGGCTGCTCACTGCCCCTGGCTGTTTTCCTCCAGACTATCTCTTTCAACCAACAGCAGCTTCCACAAACAGAGCTCCAAGCTTCAGCCTTCAGGGTGACACCTGTCCCTTGTTCAGGAGACATTCTCAAGTCCCTGGCCAATGCTCACAGCTCACCTTCCGGGTGAGGTCATCTCATGCTACTACTGAAGACAACACCAGCCTCTGCTCTAGCTGGACCAGATCTCCTGACACCCTGACTCATCGCCCACATAGACACACGTTCTCCAAAGCACTTAGCGCCTTCTGAAATGTTTGTGTTTTCACTGTTTCACTTCCGCCCAGCTCGGCGGGAGCCTCTTGCTTCACTACCCTGCTATCACCAAAGAGGTATGCAGGAAGATTTCCAGGGCGGACACGCATGGAATACGCGTACATATAGAATCTTCCTCGGGGGCTGGGCTCCAGAGCCACAGTCTCTTCCTCCCCTGCACAGTCCTTCCTTCCTTTGCACACAGCTCCTACTTTCTGAGGGACTGGAGGGGACAAGTCGCAGTCCTCAAGCCAGGCTTCCTCTTGCTCTTGTGCTGAGAAACTTGGCCCAAAGCACATTTTAAAGTCTCTGGTCCAACTCTTTTTTTTTTTAATTTAATTTAATTTTATTTTTCTATTATCAGCTTGATACAATACAAATTCTTATCCTAATAGTGAAATGTTTCACGAAGCTTGCCCAGTGATTGGGTAAAACCAAAACTTATTATAAGGCACAGTCATCCTAGGGTCCCCCCTGCTATGTAGCCTCCCTGGTTCTGTGGGTTGCAGTCTGATTGTTCTTTGCTTTATATCTAGAATCCACTTATGAGTGAGTACATACTATGTTTGTCCTTCTGGGTTTGGGTTACCTCACTCAGGATGATATTTTCTAGTTCCATCCATTTGCCTGCAAATTTCATGCTGTCATTGTTTTTCTCTGCTGAGTAGTACTCCATTGTGTATATGTACCACATTTTCTTAATCCATTCTTTGGTTGACGGGTATTTAGGTTGTTTCCAGGTTCTGGCTATTATGAATAGTGTTGTTATGAACATAGTTGAGCATGTATCTTTGTGATATGACTGAGCATTCCTTGGGTATATGCCCAAGAGTGGTATGGCTGGGTCTTAAGATAGATCAATTCCCAATTTTCTGAGAAACCGCCATACTGAATTCCAAAGTGGTTGTACAAGTTTGCACTCCCATCAACAGTGGAGGAGTGTCTCTGTTCCAACTCTTATCCATTCTTTCAGCACACTAATACTTGGCAGGAATTTGAACAGATCTGGTGATTTTTATGAGCAGTCTATTCCTCCAGATGAAAGTGGGTTTTCCTGTCTACAGCAAATTCTATGCTGGAGATATTAACATGTCCTCCAACTTCATATATATAAGGGGGAAGGGGGAAATGTGTGAGCAACATGCAAGCTACAGGAACTAAAAGCCATTCTCATATCCAGTTCTTCCCCAGGGCAAGCCTGGGTAAGAATCCTACTTCATCTGAAGAGAAACAAACAGGCAAAATGATAGAGCATATATCATCGATATGGGCTTTAGAAACCTAAAACACGGGAGGCCCGGGGCAGTCTGCCCTGGGTTCCTAGGAGAAAGCATGGTCCTGCCCAGTGCCATGACAGACTGAGCGGACTAGGAGACCCACACGCAAGCCCGGGGCAGTCTGGGCAGCTGGGCACTGTAGTTGTTTGTTTGTTCTTTTGGGGGGGGGGGCTGCCACTCAGTTCCCACATAAATGCACAGAGGCTTTTTCTTATTTATGAATGCTTGGACTTAGCTTGGCTTATTTCCAGCCCGTTCTTCTTAACTTTAAATTATCCCATCTCTTTGGCCTCTGGGCTTTTCCCATTCTCTTACTTCTGTAAATCTTACTCTTACTCCATGGCTTGCTGTGTAGCTGGGTGGCTGGCCCCTCGAGTCTTCCTCCTTCTCTGGCTACTTCTCCTTTTCTCCCCCCAGATTTCTCTTTCTATGTATTCTCTCTGCCTGTCAGCCTCACCTATCCTTTCTCCTGCCTCGCTATTGGCCGTTCAGTTCTTTATTAGACCATCAGGTGTTTTAGACAGACACAGTAACACAGCTTCACAGAGTTAAACAAATGCAACATAAACAAAAAGAACACACCTTAAAACAATATTCTACAACACAGCACTATTATGATGAGCAAATGTATGGTGTGATATGGGAGAGACACACATACAGAATGGTTCATGTCCTGTGGACAGAGGCATGTCTGAAGAGGTGAAAGCAGTGAGGAGCGGGCTGAGGTGGGTAGCTTGATCACTACCTAGCGCCATGGTGATGTCTGGGCCTGGGCTGTTGGAGGGGCCCATGTCTGAGTTCAAGGCCCTGATGCAGCCGCTGTCTGTGTTGATGTCCCTGGCTCCTGATACCACCAAAGGCTGAGAGGATAAGACTACGCAGAAGTGGCCCCGCCTCACACTGGCTGCAACACTAGGGAGAACTGGTCCTGCCCCTCACCAGCTGAAGCACTCAGGAGAGAGGGTCCTACACCTCACCTGGGTAGCACAATAGAGCTGAGCCTGTTCGCAGGGGCATGGGTGAGCTGGCCCTGAGGGCGTGAGAATGAGAGAGCAGGCCACGTCCTTCTTGTCTGCCATGTGATGGTGTGGGCATAGATGAGGGAAAGATGGCCTCCTCCCCTTGCCCCCTGACACCTGCTGGGAACCGGACCCAACCCCTCAGCAGCTGCAGCACTCAGGAGAACAGGCCCTGCCCTTCGCCTGGGCAGCACAGTAGAGTCGACCCTGTAGACGGGGTGCATGAGGGCAGCACAGCTGGTACTGCCTCCCTCATCTGCAGTGGGGGGGGGGGAGAGATGCCCTCCCACTCACCCCTGACATCTTCATCTGGTGAGGGAGCTGGTCCTCCCCTTTACCAGCTGCAACACTCAGGAAAGCAGGCCCTGCACCTGTCTGGGCAGCATAGTGGAGCTGACCCTGCTGTGGGGGAGGAGGGGTAAGTGCAGGTGAGAAGGTTCCAAGAATGTGAGTGTGGGAGATCTGGTGCCTCCCTTCATCTGCCATATGGTGGCATGAGTTGGGGAGAGATTACTTCCTCCCAACCCTTCACGCCTCCCCTCCTGTGGTGGGTGGGAGAGCTGGTACTGAGGTCATAAGAGCGGGAGAGCTGCCCCTGCCCCTCATCAGCTTCAGCACTCCACAAAGCAGGCCCTACACCTCACCTGGGCAGCAGAGTAGAGCCGATCCTGTTGGTGGGGGTGCGGAAGAACCAGCCCTGAAGTTGTGAGCATGGGAGAGCTGTCCCTACTACTCATCTGTCACGCCAAGGCATGGGTGCCAAGGAGAGATGAATCCCTTACCCCTTGCCGCCTACAACAGATGGGGAACCTGACCCTCCCCCTTACCAGTTGCAGCACTTGGAAAAGTGGCCCTGCACCTCGTCTGGGCAGCACAGGAGAGCTGACCCTACTGAAGGGGGTGCGGGTGAACCGACCTCAAGAACGTCGGCATGGGAGATCTGGTCCCGCCCTTCATCTGCCATATGGTGGTGTGGGTGGGGGAAAGCTGCCCCCTCCCCGCCCCTCTCTGCCTGTGGCAGGTGAGAGAGCTGTCCTTGCCTGTCACCAGCTGCAGCACTAGGGAGCATGGCCCCTGCATCTGTCTAGTCAACACAGTAGAGCTGGCCTTGATGATGTAGGTGTGGGAAAGCCGACCCTGAGGGCATGAAAGCAGGAAAACCAGCTCAAGGCTGCAAGGGTGAACTAGCCAGGGCAATGCTGGAGAGCTCACCTTGGTGGTGAGGACAAGGGAGAGCTGGTGGGCTGACCAACCCTGCAACTACCCAGGACTCGAACCAGGGTTATGAGTTGATCCACCCCATCTATGATCTGCTGGAGCACGTGAAAGGGGACGGTCCTGCAGATCCGAAGCTGAAGGATCTCCATGACACAGGGCAACAACAGGATATCCAAGAGGAGCCCCAGTGAGGGCCCAGCACTGATAGTGTATCAGAAACCAGAGGCTTCGAACCAGACCAATGACTCTGCAAGGAACACTTGCAAGTAAAGATGTATGGACCAAAGGGTTTACTGCGTGACTCACTGTGTCACACTGCAGCTTCCATGATGACATTTTTCCTTCTTTCCCCCCCTTTTTTTCTCTTAAATTTCATTTTATTTCATTTTGGGGGGAGAATGTAAGGGAAGAGGGCAGATACAAAAGAAGGAGGATATGAATGGGATTGAGATGCACGATGTGAAAGACACAGAGAATAAAAAAAAGTTTAAAAAAAAAAACCAAAACCCTAAAACAAAGTGTAGAAAGAGGAAAACACTTCACAATCCAAATACTTCAGACTAAGTGAAGCAGGTAAACACTGCCCTGCTAGGATCGCTTAAAGGACTATCAAGAAGAGCAGGGCTCAAACAGAAACATTCACACAGACTCTGAGAAATGTGAAAACAGAAGCTCCGATTCCAGCCTTCTGGGATCTGCGGCCACAGCTGAGTTTTATAGGTTCCTGAGACTAAAGTGCTCACCTTCAAAGCACAAACACTAAGTTTGATTCCTGGAACCCACATAAAAAATGTAGGAGCTGGTGGTGTGGGGCTGATCCTGGGGCCACACTGGCCAACGAGCTGACATACTTGGTAAGTTCCAGGCCAGGGAAAGACCCTTTCCACCCTCACCCCAACCTGAAAGGTAGAAAGTGCCCAATGATACTCGAAGTTGTCCTCTGGCTTCAGTATGTATGTGCACACACATGCACCTATACACACATGAACATACAAATAAGACACACACACACACATAAAGAAAATACAGATTTTTGTCAGGATGTAATTCCTTTACTTTCTTTAATGATATTGAACCATTGTTTTAATAGACTTGAATTATTTAAATAAGTCAGTAGAATGCTCCACATTTCCAAAACACAGACAGGAGAGGGATAGACTGAACTTGGGGTAGACTGAGGACCTCTTCAACGTGTACTAAGAGAAAACAGATTGGTTCTTACCCTTGTGCCTCTTCAGCTGTGGAAAGCTGCTAATCGTGGTTGCCTGGATTATTTCCACTACAATTTGATACCTGATTTTAAAAGAGAGAAAGTAAAGATTCAATAGGAAGACAACGTTATTTTCAGAGACATCTTCAGACAGTGTTTATGCTAAACACACACAGCACAGGGCCTGTAAGGCCCCAGGACTCATCAAACTCATCCTGATGGCCAGAGCACCTGGAAAATGTCAGGTGATGTGCCACAGGCTAGTCATTTCTGAAGCCTTAATGTAAGAGTCACTCTGCTCTGACAGAGAGCATCACTACCTGTCCCATGACTGAAAAAACTTCAAGGTCATGTTCAACGTTGAAGGTCATGTTAAAGTCCTCCGCTGAGCCTTCCCCAGTAACTAGAGACAATCGGTTCTAGCTCTTAAATTTTCATTTTCCAATAGATGGCCACTAGTTACATGTAGCTAGTAAGTAATTACATTAAAATCTTAGGGTTGGGGCTGTAGCTCAGTGGTGGAGCTCGTCTATCACACGTACAAGCCCCACATTCCAACCCCTGGATTACCAATTTAAAAAAGCAAAGAAATACAAAACAAAGCTCTTAAGCTCTTCAGCTGCATTTCCAGTGCTCAGCCTCAGGCACCGGCCGAGCTGGAGTGTGTGAGCAGGAGGAACCTTGTCTAAGTGCAGTAGTCAACTGATGGTCTAACCCTCCAGCCATGCTGCCACTGTCCTGGTCTACTTCATTACTTCTCACACGACTGTTCCAGACCATTAGCGGCAGGACATCTGCTGTGGACATCTGGCGTGGATATTTTCCTGAAGCTGCTTTCATACTTCTTATGCAGGGAGAGCCAAAAACCATTAGCTTAGAACACAGGGGACACGTGTGTGTGCCTGAGAGGTCCTCATTCAGAGAAAATACAGAAAAGTTTGCATGTTAGGTGACAGGTGCAAGCCAAGGGCTGTTTTGTTTTGAGATAAGGTTTCACTATATATCCCTGGCTGTCCTAGAACTCACTATGTAGACCAGGCTGGCCTTGCTGGCCTCACTGGCCTCGAACTCACAGAGATCCATCTGCCTCTGCTTCCTGAGTGCTGGGATTAAAGGAGTGAGCCACTGAGCCTGGCTTAGAAATGGGTTCTTGAGAATCACTCAATGGTTGCCAGGTATTTCCCTAACCAAACTGCTCTGAGTGTTTCCTATCCTCTATTTGTAATTTTGTTTAGAGGTTTCCACGATAAAGCTAATTAGCATTAGTTCTCACTTTAAGCACTAACTCTGGGCAAGCCTGGCGGCCCAGATGCCGGCTTCTGGGAACGAAGACAGGAGGATCACAGGTTTGAGGCCGGCCTGGACCACACAGTGAGTCAGGGACCCGGCTGGGAAGCCGGAGGAGACCCGGTCTCCAAATGAAAAGGGAAAAGAGGACTCGTGACACAGCTCAGCGACAGCACACGCCGGCCTAACACTCACAAGGCGTTTCAAACCAACCAACCAACCAACCACTGGCTGTCACTTAGGCAAAATCATAGAGCGCTCTTCAGCTTTTCAACCCAAATCAAAGGAGACACACAAATTTATCCCAATTAAAGCTATTTGTAGATTCCTCACAAATCTGAATCTTTTTTTCCCCCTCTCTTCAGCTACCCTGACGGCTGACTCTTGCCATCGCAAAGGGAAGCTGTTATTGGCACTGACACCCTGTCACCTCTAGACTGTGGCGGACACTGACAGCTACCACAGCTGTATCAGGAAAGCAATGTACTTAGCCCCAGACCCCGAGCAGGGAGGGGGGGCCATCTGACGGTGTCTTAGTAGAGGGTAACACATGGCAGGGAGGGACTCCAGAGAGCGTTCTCAGTGGGCAGACGACATAGTGAAGCCCTGACACAGTTCATCTTTGCCTTTTTATCACTGTCCTGTGTGAGGCCAGGATGCCTCCATCCCTCAAGAACCACAAAGACAAGGGCACATGCTAAGGATGGTGAAGTAAGAAGAGATGTACAGCTTAGGTCTCCAGTGACATCCCCAGCCATCAAATATCTCAGGGTGTGTTTCCTACACTGGTGTTTGGGGAAGCAAATGGGGGGGGGGGGAAGCTAATTATAAGTCACTGTATGTGAACCTGCCTTGTGACCAAATGTCATCCCAACTAGAAGAGGGATTTTTGAGAACTCCATATTTAGCTGGGCATGGTGGCACATACCTTTAATCCCAGGCACTAGGGAGGCAGATCTCTGTGAGTTCGAGATCAGCCTGGTCTACAGAGTGAGTTCCAGGACACCCAGGGATACACTATGAAACCTTGTCTCGAAAAACCAAAAAAGAGAGAACTCCACACACATAGAAAATATCTCTAGGCTGATTGTATATTCAGGTTGTTTTCCAATTTGAAGCCTTGCTAGGAACATTATGGATGATAGTTTTCTGGTGGAATTGCCTCATTCCACCAAATAATGGCAAAGTACAAAAATGGCTCCTTACTTGTGACTTGTCCTGCAAGGTGCTAAATGGATGAGGAAATAGCTTACAGGAAGCCTCCACTGGAACTACCAAAGCCTAGCACTCTCCCACCACATCCTTCATGATTCCGGGTTTCAGGTTTACTCCTAGAACACACTCACTTCTCTCTGTACTCCAGAGTGAGTCTGCAAACACCTCCCAGTATGCCGCAATCCAGATCTCTTAAATAGCCTCCACGTCCATCCACATGGTACTTCCAATCTGAAGTGTACCATAAGGAAACAACTGAACGGACCGGACCTCATCCACTTACAAAAACAAAACAAAACCCTAAACTACCACATATGTGGGGACTTCCATAAGGAAAAGAATAGAAATATCCAGAACTGCTTCCGACAAACATTTGTGATCTCTTCCTAGGCTCTGGACACACAGGAATGAACGCTGATACGGCTCCTGCTTCCAGACACACTGGGGATATATCAGATTAGAGGGAGCGCATGCAGCCAGTAGTGTTCATAATTACAAAGCACACATGTTTATAAGACCTGAATTGTTAAAATGCAAAGGATGTGTGCGTTTTTAACTGCAGACATCTGACTGTATAAAGGAACCTGGATTACTGCAAGGCAAACAAAATGACTGAGGGGCGGCTGTACTAAAATGGTACAATTATGAGTCACTTTAGAAACTTTGCGAAGCTGTTCCCTCTTTCTGCTCCACTCTCTTCCTGACATCTCCGAGGTTATGTCTCCATTTCCGCACAGGTGCCACTGTCCTTCTGAAGCCTGCTCTGTGAGAAACCCAATCTGTGAGCAAGCATCCATCCCACAGCCCCACTGCCTTATGCTCTTCACATCTGTCAACGAGCCCCTGCTTCCCCTCTGCTGTCGCCCTGTGTCTTCTCATCTGTGGGGCTCTGCATCGGCTCCACAGTCTGGCTGTCCCCCCACCCTGCCCTTCTCTCCCATCCAAAGCCACTTGAGCACCTTTGCCAACCCCTCCACCCCCCATGCCAGGTATGGGTGTGGTGGCACACACCTTTGATCCCAGCACTCGGAAGGAAGAGGCAGGTGGATCTCTGTGAGTTTGAGGCTAGCCTGGTCTACAGAGTGAGTTCCAGGACAGCCAAGGCTACACAGAGAAACCCTGTCTCAGAAAAACAAAAACAAACAAACTCTCCCCCTCTAGCTTCACCCCATCGTTCCTTGCTCAGGACCTCCTCAAAGGAGGAGCCCCGACCCTAGCCTGTTGTTCCCTCCACTGCCTCAGTTCTACCGCCAGCTCCTCCCCCTCCACAGAAAGATGGACCCAGCCAGGTCAACTTCTATAGCATTCTCCAAACTAGTTTCTCCGAGCTCTTGCTCCGCTTCCTTCCAACAGGCGATCTCCCATTGGAAGATCTAATTAGAGCTAACATACCTCGAGTGTTCCTTCAAGTCCTACCATGTAACAGGTAATGCACCTTAGCATGTCTTCTTCCAAATCCTAGCTCACTTCTGCCTGGTAATAGGACCTGTTTGTTTTACACTGACGGTTTAAAGAGCCACACTTCCTCAAAGAGTGCTATGAACAAGCAAATGAAAACGGTGTGTCCAGTCACAGAAGTCTAAGATTGGTGACACATTTTGAACCCAAGAAAATATTGTGGCTTTGTCTATGAAAAAGACAGGATACTTATGAATTAGACAGGATCTAATTATGAATCCCGTAAAGACAGGGGTTGTCCTGTTTCTCTCCTCTTGGACCCAGGTAGGCACTAAACATACAGTAGGGATTCAATAAATATAAATGAGCTAAACTAACAAGACTTACTGTCTCTAACATTTAATGGGCCCACCTAATATTGTGAACAATTTGTTCTTTTGATGTTCTTAGTAAATCATGCTTTGGAACAACTGAGTCAGGGCTGGGACTGAAGAAATACATACCATCTGAGCAAAGAATTAACACTCTTAGTTAACTCTTAAAATGACATGCAACAGGAGCTAACCTTCACACACTGTAGGGTCCCCCTTAATAGATGCCAGAGTCACCCCTCCACTGCGGAGGTGGACAGTGACGCTCAGATGGATAGGAAATCCATACAAGGTCCCAATGGCTTCTAAGTACTACAGACAGAATGACAACTGACAACCGAAGCGTCGTGCTGTTCGGCAGTCTCTCGCCTTTTGGAAATTCAATATAGGTCTAAGCTTATCTTGTCAAAGGCTTTCTAAAGTCTGGAAGCATAGCACTCCCAGACTCGCTGCCTTCCACATCCCCTGAACACAGTTTCTGCCTAATCAGACCATGAGGCTCCCAGCACACTCCAGCCCTTCCCTGACTCCCAACCTGCTCTCCTGCAGCTCCTCCCTCTCACACAACTGCCTCCCCTTATCTGTTCAAATCCCATTAGTTCTTAAACACTGAGGTCACGACCATTCCTCCTGATGCTAAGGATTTTCCCTTTCATGAGAGAGTTAATGCTACAATTGCCTGGCTTTTAAACCCACTTCACACCACTTCTAGCCCGAAGACCTGCCTTATTGCTTCGCTATTTATATGCGTCTCTGATGCTGGATTATTGTAAACAGCACAGATGCTCAGATCTCCAGGAGCTATCCAAACACCCAGCAGCCTGAGGATGTTTTCCTCTCCAGGAGGAATGTCACACTGTGTGAGTCTGGTTCCAGAACCAAGAAAAGCTGTAGACTTTGTCTTAATTGGACCTGTATAAATTCTGGGTGTGTTTCCCCAAAATGACCATCTAAACTCAAGAAGAAGAGCAGGCTGGTGAGATGGCTCAGGAGGTAAGGGGGCTTGCAGCCAAGCCACTAAGACTCCAAGCCTGACAACCTAATGACCCCTAGGTCACACATGGTGGAGAGAGTGAGCCAACTCCTCTAAGTTGTCTGCTGATCTCCTCAGATGCCCTGTAACATGTGTGCATCACACACACACACACACACAATAAATAAAGTTAGTAAAAAATTTAAAACTTTTAATTAAAGAGAAGTACCATGACCCGAGTCCAACTGCTTCCCAACTCCAGCAACTGCCTACAGTCTCTCTTCTGTATGGACAAGGTCACACAAAGATACTTCACTTGCTCCTCTGAGTAGCCACCTTGCATTTTAATCATAAATTTGGCTAAGCAGACTTGGAATTTATGAACTCTTCCACTAAACTGAAATGCGTGTGAAGCGGTAAGCTCCAAAGCAGCCTACAGATGATCACACTTCTAACCACTGCTCACAGCAGGCCTGGAGTCTTAGAATGTTGACTTCAAAGTCATCCACAAACCAAACACAATCTCTGTCAGTCTGTCCCTCCCTCCCTGTCTCTCTCTGTTTCTGTCCCCCCATCTCTCTCTCTCTCTCTCTCTCTCTCTCTCTCTCTCTCTCTCTCTCTCTCTGTGTGTGTGTGTGTGTGTGTGTGCGCGTGCGTGCAGGCTTCATTTATTAAGTACACTTTACACAGACTTTAAAGAATTACTAGTTCCGAGTTTTCTGGGCATACACGTGCTGGAATGTCTTAGGATGATAGAAGATAGAACAGTCCTTAGCTTGGGGTAGATAATTTGGTAAAGAGTTTCAAATACTATTTTATAATCAAACTACCAAAGATAGAGCTAGGTGTGGTGGTGGTGGTGGTGCACCCCTGTAATCCCAGCACTCGGGAGGCAGAGGCCGGTGGACTTCTGTGAGTGCGAGGCCAGCCATGGCTATTTAGTAAGAACTTGTCTCAAAAATAAGTAAGGATAAATAAAATTAGCAAGAATAGAGACGAGAATACCATATTCAAACATTTAAGAAAATCTACACATTTTAAAAGAGATGTTTACAGAATTGCCAAAAACTAGGAATAACATGCTAGGATTCCAGTTAAAGCATATGAGAAAAAAAATATCCATGGTGATTTCAGTCAGCTAAACTAATGCTCTCTATTATATCCATGACCTTAACAAAGGATCTACTGGACGATTTAGAACAGGGTGAGAATGCTTAATAACGTGAGTTTTGACATGCGTCAGCGCCGTGTTCAAGCCGTTTCTAAGACATACTTTATCGCGCTGGGAAAACTATTTAAAGTGTCTAACTTGCATTGGAAGGAGTTTTGCCTTACAGAGCTGTTGTGTAGGCTAAGTTGGATGTGGATGATGGGTTATAACCTATGGAACAGTGCCTATCCCAGTGAGAGTTCAGTAACTGTCAATCATTACTGTTGTTCCTTACCACCATCGGTGACTCTTCAGATGTGTGCTACCTAGTGGGGGAGGGGAGGGGCAGAGAGATGAATAAAGACTTTAATGCAGCCCTTTTTCCTAATTAAAAATGTATTTTAGTCCTGAGGTCCCCAGACTCTCCAGCCCTGAGTCTAACAAAATCAGGTTTATACAGCGAGGTCTCTAACTACAACAGAGAACAGTGGAGGAGCTGTGTGGAGAAGATGAAGTCCTGTAAAATCTAAAAGAAGCATCACTTGATAGGCTCACAGGCTTTACAATGTGGGCAGCTTTGGGTGGGGATCGGGGTCCGATTTCCTCTGGAACCATAAACTTTAAGGAAAACTAGATATGGCCTATGTGCAGAAATCCTCTAGCTCAAGCCTGCATCCCAATTATAAATCAAAGGTGTTTCTGTGTGTACAACTGACCTGGGCCCCTAGTCAAAGCCAGGGTACGCCCTTCCTACTGATACAACTCCAAGTCTCTGAGAGTCTAAATTTTGAAAACAAAAATTCTCAGTGATCAAGAACACTCAAGAAGTGGGGATCATAATGACATTTTACAGTTGCAGTGTCTACAAGAGAGAAATGTTGCTTCCTGCTAACTTGGTAGCTGGCTCTAGAGTCTGTTACTCCAGCCTGATAAATGGCTGGACAGACTTTATTTTCTCAATGTGAGCCAATCTTTACTTTCTCTAAAATAACACATGTTCATTGAAGAAAATGAAAAATACACAAAGCACAACACTCAGACTTAGTGTTCACATCTGGCATATCTTTTTCCGATTCAATGTTTTTTGGCTTTATAAGACTTTATAAGAACTATCTTAGAGTTCTTTTGTCAAGAACTGTAATTAATTAATTCATTTTGGAGCTGGAGAGATGGCTCAGTGGTTAAGAGTGCTTAATGCTCTTTCAGAGGACCTGAGTTTGGTTCCCAGAACCCATGTCTGGCAGTTCACAGGCCTCTGTAACTCCAGCTCCAGGGGTCCAACACTGGGTTCTAACCTAAGAGGCATTCACACATGTCTGTAAACAGATACACACAAAGATACATGAATAAAAATACAGTAAGTCTTTAAACGTAATATTCACGAGAAATGACATGTTTAAATATTCTAATTCTGTGCCATTGGTAATACATAATATAGATGTGCCAATATCTTTAAAACTAAACCTTTATTGTTAAGTGTTTTGGTAGTTTAAAACTTTTCTCTATTTTAAATAAAATGCAAAAACAAAACAAAAAACACAACATTCATGGAAAAAAAGTCTTTCCACAAACTCATGATTATTTCCTTAGGATAAATTATGCATAGTAATTAGATAAAAAGTTATGAACACTTCCACATTTATAAAATAGCATTACAGAAAACAGTTTATGGGACTGGAGAGATGGCTCCGTGGTTAAGAGCACTGATTGCTCTTCCAGAGGACCTGGGTTCAATTCCTAGCACCCTCATGGCAGCTCACAAGTCTGTAACTCCAGTTCCACGGGACCCAACACCCTCATACAGACATATATGCAGGCAAAACATCAATGCAAATGAAATAAAAGTAAATATTAAAAAGAAAAAAAAACAGCGTATACATCCGCCACAGGCATGGGACATTATGAATACAGGAATGGTATAGTCTTTATTTCCTGTGTTTCAGAGTACTGCTGAGAATAACACAGTCTGTAGCTCTCTGCACAAGACAGCTGTCGGTGGTACTGGGCACAGTGTCAGAGGCACAGGCTGAAGAGGACTGAGGTTAGGACTTAGAGCGGAAAGGGAGTTTTCTACCAAAGGGGCTTTCAGTTCGTCTTTAGAGCAGCGTCTTTCAGTCCTCTTCATCTTTCTAGTTTGCAAAAGGTGACTCCAAAAAAGGCAGAGACATGCTTAACCTTTTTGCATTCATGGGACACTCAGAAAATGACATCTGAACGGAACTCTGGAGTAATCAACTATCCTGCCCTACCCAATCACCACAAGGGTGAGGAAACCCATCTCTGTGAGCCACAGTGGGCAGGATTCTAGACTAGAGCAGCTCAATGAGGTGTCGTGACTTACATAAATGTCTACGATATCCCCTTCTCCCCTGTACATACATAAATTATCTGAAAATACTCTTATTATTAACAATTTTCTTTGAGGAGGCTGAAGTATGGGGGCTGCCATGAGTTCAAGACAAGCTTAGGATACACAGTAAGACCCTATGTATAAAAATAAATCCATCTGTTTATGACTAGTGAGTATTATTTTCAGTCTTGTCTGTCTATGCTTTTTATCATCACAAATAACTCAATGTTCCTACAGATTCATCTCCTAGGACCCAGAACTTCTAGAAATGATATGCTACAGAAATTACCAAAGCCATGTCATCCCCGCCTGTGTCCTGTAGCTAAGCTCACGAAAGCCACCCTGTTGTTATCTGCAGTTTCTCCTGGTGCTTCTGGTGTTTTCTAAAGGTCACTACCATCACTGTTGCCCCTTTGTACAGCACTCACACAGTACCAGTGTGTCTAGTTTACTCTCAATGCCTACATTATACATGTCTGTTCAGAATATTTCCTGGACATTACTTTGCTGCTGAGTTTTATAGTTTATTTTGGAAATTCTCTAATGACTTTCCAAAACATTCTGAGTAAAGTTTACCTGAAGTAAGATATCGTGTGACCTCATCTCATCAGTTAATCCTACTTAGGTCACAATCTGAGAATTTTGTTGTCTGCTCCTGCCAGCCGCCAACTTTACCTTTAGCCCTTACAGGGAAACCAGCATGGCTTCCAAGGGAAGTGTCCTTAAGACAGAGTCTCACTACAATATTACACTGACCTCAAATTTGTCTTTTGTTTTTTCCTCCGATCTCCCAGATACTGAGATGACAGGCCTGTGTCACCATGTCTGGCTTTCTATATGACTTGTGAGACCAAGTTCTTGCTACTTTAGAAGCATGAATGATCACTGTAGGGTGACTCTGTAGACGATTTCTTTTTAATTATTTGCATGTATATTGTGTTTGTCTCTGTGTGGTATGTGCACATGAGTGCAGGCGCCCTCAGAGACCAGGGGTGTTGGAGCCCCCGGACCTAGAGAGTTACATGCAGTTGTGAGCTGCCCAACACAACTGCTGAGAAGGAAAAGCAGGTCCTCTGGAAGAACAGCAAGTGTCCTCTTAATGCTGAGCTATCTCCCCAGCCTCTAGGTCAGTGGTTCTCAACCTGTGGGAAGGGTCACATGCCAGATATTTACATTAGGATTCATAACAGTAGCAAAATTACAGTTATGAAGTAACAATGAAATAACTGTATGGTTGGGGGTCACCCCAACATGAGGAACTGTATTAAAGGGTTGCAGCATTAGGAAGGCTGAGAACCCCTGCCCTAGGCTGCTGTTTCACACTGTTACATCTTGTCTATCTCTAGAATTGTATTTCTGTGTTACAACAGTGACTGGTCACCCCAAGACAGAGGAGGCATCATCCTCTCCTAACAACTTTATTCATCCTACTATTAACATCACCCATGAGATTACTTTGTCTATTATATCAGCACGGAACTACTACACTCATAATAGACTACCAATACGATCTCTTCCCAACTCCATATTCAATGATAGCACGTCAGTGACTTGAGAATGGTTGTGCCCACAGCAGAAATCGGCACATTCCCCAAAGCCAGAGTCCTCAGCGCACTCAAGAACCAGCTGCTAAAGTTACTAGAATGTCACTCCTCCTCCATCCTCCACTCCTCCATCCTCCACTCCTCCATCCTCCACTCCTCCATCCTCCACTCCTCCATCCTCCACTCCTCCATTCTCCACTCCTCCATCCTCCACTCCTCCATCTTCCACTCCTCCATCCTCCACTCCTCCATCCTCCACTCCTCCTGTAGCCGACCTCACAAGTCACGAAGCACTTTGCTGCCACGGGGACTCAATATTGCTTTCTTTTGGAGGGGAAAACTGCTCGTCCCCACTCATGATGCTTCTTCCTTCCAAGTAAAAGAAGGTCCAACTCTGGCATCTCTCAATCCCCAATGCACTCCTCCCCAGTGAAGAAGGGGGTTTTAACTTGGTCACAGGTGAAGAGGGACCGAGCATGTGAAGCACGCCTTTCACCTCTCCTTCCTCTTGAGGGTGTATGTTCTTTGTCTCCGAGGGCAGCTATCGGGTAGACTCTGGATCTGCCAGGGACATGGGGAAGCTGGGAGAAGCAGGGATATGGTGGGCTGATTCTGGTTTAGCATTTCTAGACAAAAAAATGACTAGCTAATCCTGAGGCTCTGTATTAGAGAATACATTGTTTACAATAGAAAAAATGAGTTCTCAATTATCTACTAGTAAAGAAACTGTCATTTAATCTCTGCCTCATTTCTTGACTATGCAATGGTCCAAACCTCAGAATCAAGAAGGGCTGTCAACAGCACAGTGATGGCTCACACCTTTAATCCCAGCACTCAGGAGGCAGAGGCAGGTGGATCTCTGTGAGTTCGAGGCCAGCCTTGTCTACAGAGTGAGTTCCAGGCCAGCTAAGGTTATACAGGGAAACCCTGTCTTGAAAAATCAAAAAGAAAAAGAAAAAAAGGGGGGCATTATCACTAGGCCTCATCTAGCCCCCAAACTTAGCATCGCACTTCAGTTAGTAACTAGCAATTGATGAGCATTTGCAACGAAAACAAACTGATGTGCAGTCCCTGCCCTATAGGTTGTAATCAATGGCTACAGCTAACGTTCAGGACTGTGCACAACCTAACCTGTGGTGGGTAGTTACTCATGAGGCAGAGACCCCAATCCACAATGGGAGTGCTGTGCCAAGCGTAAGCACATAATGAATTCTCTCAACTTCAGAGAGACTCCTCCATCCAATCATGTTGCACTAATGTTGATTTCCCTTTCTTCTCACCCCAAATGAGTGTGTCTTCGGACACACCCAGCCCCCCCCCCCCCCCGCCCCCTGCTCTTTAAAACACCGACGGAAGGAATTCGACTCTGAAGTTGATGTATTTCTACTTTAAGCAAGTGAAAATATTTTCAGAGTTTATTTTCCTAAGAAATCCCACATCGTCCTGTGGTTTCTTAAAACTAAATTTATACTCATTTATTCTTTTCATAAAATTTTTCCAAGATTTACCATTTTGTACTCGGGTTTCTCATCTCCTGTCCACCCACACTAGTCTCTTGCTTAGCAGTTTATGCTTGCTTATTGATTTCTAACACGCTCTATGAGTTTGTCTTGAAAGTGTGCTCAATCTCTTCTTTTATGTTCCTTTACAATGTAATCTTATTTTATTACTCATAATTCACAATATGTTTTGGGAGGCATTATTCAAAAACAGAAAATGTTCAAGTAATTTATGTTCTTCACAAAAGCATGCAATTTAAATAATTTTAATACATTATCTTCATGTACAAATGCCAAGCTGCAGTTAGAATCTGAAATAACCTGTGAAGACTTCATTATCTAGAGTTCTTGGTCTCCAGTATGGGGCATTATTTTGAAGGTGGTGGAGCCTTTGCAGTGAGGACCTGGGTAGCAGAATTAGGTCATTAGGGGTACATTTCTGAACCTTATATCCACCCCTGGTGCCACCTAGGACCCTCTGTTCCTGGCCCACCAAAATGGAGACAGCTGTCACATGCTCTAGCCACCACAACTGGAGATACTCGAGATGCCAGAGAGAAGGCCCTGAAACAGTCAACCGAAGTGAATCTCTCCACCCTTCTGTTGCTTCTCTCAAATATTTTTGATCATAATGATGCAAAAGTACCTAATGCAATCACAAAAATCAATTCAGAGATTTAAAAAAAAAACATTTTCCTAGCATCCATACAAAAAGAAAATAGCAGTTCCATTCTATTTACAAATTCTGACTGCTGAAGTTAATCATCCATTATGCCCTTGCCCATTAGTGAAGAAGAAATACCACCTCAATTTCAGTATGTAGGAGAGAAATCGTATTTTCTTCTCTAAGCCAAATAATCTTCCATTTCCATAATTTCAAACATTTTACTCTGAAGTGTTCTCTATACAGTGTTTCAATCTTCACCTTGCTTTTCAAATAATGGGTCAGAAATAAATACAGAACTTAAAAAAATCTAATGACGCCTGGGTTGGTAGTCAACGAGAACATGGCGGTGATGAGCTGGCGGTCTATTGCTGTTTTAGAAATAGGCAAGGGCGCCATTGGTGGCAGTGTTCTCTTAAAGGATTGGAGCCAGGGAAGACTCCAGTGATCCCCAGGAGGCTGCGGACTTGTCATTGATGCCTTCTGTCTACCTGCTAGCCAGTCACCCTGCTTTAGATATGGAGTTTACAGTCAAGTAGACCCGAGATCAGGTCCCGGCTCTGCTTACTGACTATATCATCGTGGCTGAGCCACTTGACTTCCTTTAATCACTGAATGGGAATAATACTGACATGGTTATACTGACCAGGTAAGATGATGACTACAAGGAACAAAATTCTGGGCTTAATATACGGCACAGTAGACACTGAACAACGGTAGACTGAAAAGTAAAGTCTCCCCTTTGTGAGAACTTGTTCGAAATAGCTTTAAGTCTGGCAAATGTCCAGTTCAGCAAAGTTGCATCTTCCTAATGCTAGCATGAAAAACAGCTCTTCTGTCTTACTAAACTAAATGCATATGGTATGGTAGCACAATTAGCTAACTGCTTATACCATATCCATTCTTTACTCCTTAGTAAAAGAACCCTCCATTTTTAAATAAAACTGGGTCTGTGGATGTACAAAGCAAGATACTCTAGACAAACATAAATAATATACACGGAAATGTCATATAGTAGCTTCCAGAAATTTCTTTAACAAACACCACACAGTACAAGCATGTCAGTACCTCCTATCGTTGCCTTTGACCTGCCCTTTGACCTGCCCCGGGAAGTAGGATGTGATGGGTGTCATTCTGGACAATGAAGACTCTCTGAGATGCCCTAAAGATGGCCAAGCACTAAGCTGGGAGGAAGCTAAGAGCCACGGTGGTTGGAGCCCAGATGACTGTTGTAGAATTTACCTTTTAAGAAGCAAATCCTGCCATTGGTGACAACAGATTAACTTTGGAGACACTGTCTAAAATGAAATAAGGCAAGCATAGACAAGTACTGCATGATGTCCCTTTCAAGGTGGAACAGTAGAGTCAAACTCAGGCTGGAAGATGGCCCAATGAGTAAAATGTTTGTTTCACAAGCTTAAGGACCTGAATTTGGGTCCCCAGCACCCAAGCAGAAAGCCAGATGTGGCAGGATGCACCTGTTATCCCAGGCTAGCCTCGACAAGGGAGGTCCCAGGAGGCTTGCTCACCAGTGAGTTCAGCCAACTGCTAAGCTTCAGGTTAGAGACCCTGTCTCCGATTAAAAGGAAGACACCCAACTCAATGTCTGGCCTCTATAATAAACACACATGTACAAATAAAACACACCAAAACAGAGAGCAAAACCCTGGCTCTGAGGGACGAGGATGCAGAAGAGGTGGATGCAAGGGGCCAGTTATATTAGGTAAGTAAGTTCTGGAGTGCTAAGGTACAGCATGTGGCTACAGTCATTAACACTGTACTACCAGCTCAAAATTTGCCAATAGGGGGTTGGGGATTTAGCTCAGTGGTAGAGCGCTTGCCTAGCAAGCGCCAAGGCCCTGGGTTCGGTCCTCAGCTCCGGGGGGAAAAAAATTGCTAATAGACTCAATCCTGTGTGTTCTCACCACAAAAATACACTCTAACAACGTGAAGTGATGCATGTCAGTGAGCTCGCTGTGACAATCATCTCATAATTTACTATACTAATCACATTGTATACCTTTACATTCAGAAATGCTATTTGTTAGGCATATCTTAAAGCTGGGAGGCAACACCACTTTGAGGAAGTCATCATTTGGTGGGGTTTCTTTGACTGCCTGCTGAATTGAATCCCAACATGGAGTTAGCCAAGTAACTTTCCTTCAAGGGCAAACTTGTACACCCAGGATCATTGGCAATGTCCACAGACATGTTCAGTTGTTCCAGCTGCAGGGAAACTGGCGTCAAGTGGGTACCAGTCAGGCATGCTGCTGGGCATTCCACAACACAGACTAACCCTCACCTTAATGAATTACCTAGCTCCAAAGGTAGAGTTTGCCATGCCAGAGAAGCCTGAGGTTAAAGGTCAGTAATAAAGAAGACACCTTTGCTCCATCACACACACACACACACACACACAGAAAAAAATACGCTAAAAGGAAGAAGTGTCCAGATAATACTGCACGGGCTGGTTTTACATCAACTTGACACAAACTAGAGTCATGGGGGGAAGGGAGCCTCAGCTGAGAAAAGCCTCCATGACATAGGCTACAGGCAAGCCTGTAGGGCATTTTCTTAATTAATGGTTGATGGGGAAGGGTGGTGCCATCCCTGGGCTGGTGATCCTGGCTCTATAAGAAACCAGGCTTGGACCGGGCAGTGGTGGCACACGCCTTTCTTTAATCCCAGCACTTGGGAGGCAAAGGCAGGATCTCTGAGTTCAAGGCCAGCCTGGGCTACAGAGCGAGTTCCAGGACAGCCAGGGCTACTCAGAGAAACCCTGTCTCAGAGAGAGAGAGAAAGCAGGCTGAGCAAGCCAGGAGGGGCAAGCCAGTAAGCAGCACCCCTCCATGGCCTCTGCATCAGCTCCTGCCTCCAGGTTCCTGCCCTGCTTGAGTTCCTGTCCTGACTCCCTCTGATGATGAACTGTGGTGTTGAAGCGTAAGCTGAAAAAACCCTTGGCTCTCCAAGTTGCTTTGGTCATGGTGTTTCATCACAGCAACGGTCACCCTGACTAAGACAAATCTGCCATTGACAGAGTTGTCACAGACCCAAACTGTTTTCAAAGACTTAGAGTACACAGAATCACACACCATGGCATCTGGCTTCAGATTGGCAGCATAGGGAAAGATGCTATGTAAAAAGGAGTTATCACTATGAGTTGCAGTCACTTGGGGAGCTTTCTAAAACACTCATGTCCCATTCCTCTCCATCATGGATTAAAGACAAAATAGCCCCAAAGACTCACGTGGTTGAGGCTTGGTCTCCAGCTGATGGCTGGATTCTGAAGTACTTGAGCTTCGCCAGTGCGTTAATGACACTATAGTGAGGTACTAGTGGGTGGGTCTTGGTAGAAGGAGGTAGGTCACCAGGGTCATGTCGCTGAAGGACATGTCTTGTCCCTGACCCCTCTCTCACTGTTTCCTGCCTGTCATTAGGTGAGCAGCTTTGCCCCACCATATGCTTGTGTCCTAATGTTCTCTTCGTCATGCTCTGCTGGAAGCGACAGAGCCTAATACTGGAGCAAATCACTCCTCCCTCCTTCGGCCTGCGCATTTCAGGTACTGCTTCAGTCCCAATGATGAAAGCCTGACTCTCTAACAGACTCACCAGACGAACCACACAAAAATCCCTGGCAGAAGGCCCAGGGATCTGTACTTTCTGTTGAGGAACAAATATACTTCCTTCGAGTACATTCTACAAAGACACCGGAAAATTACCATACAGACAAGCACTGGATGCTGTCCAGGGCCGCAGCAGTCTGTCCATTCCTTTGCTAAAGGTTCTGTGAGGGCAGAGCCCGTCACGACTCCTTCACTGAGTACTTGGACTCGCTTTATCTTCAAATGAAGGACTATTCGGTTTCTTCCCTCGAGGGGTCCTGATTGTTGGGGTTCACTAACGACTGCACCTGCATTCTGGGCTCTGCTGTGACTTTCCCGACTGTGGCATCTGGCCACTGACACCAGTGGTGGGAAACGTATGCATTTGTTCTCTGGCATCCCGCAGCTAAGATGTCATCCCCACGTTTGGTTTCTGGAGGTCAGCAGACTCATCATTACTACAAAACTACAAAAAGTTCACAGTATTGCCCAGTCTAACCACAGCACCGTATCTCAAGTTCTTGGGTCCTAGAGAAGGAGAGGAAGCAGCTATAAGGGCCGAGGGGTGTTCAACTGTCATCGGGGCTAAAGGCTCCTAGCTCACACACTGGAGAGAAGTGTCTCCAGCCCTAACAATCCCATGGGACTATCCTAACACCACCATGAAAGCATCTCATACTGACACAGAAAATAACCACATTGTCCCCAAACTATAAATACCACCTTCAAGGGGTTTACCTCATCTCTTAAATGCATTCCAGCCTAAAAGAATCAAATGACTTTATTTCCTTTAGAAAATATGGAACGTCTCCCATATATGCAATATGTAAAACTAAATGATTTCATCAGCTGCTTAGCCTAAATAAAGCATACTCGCTGCCTGAGGCAGGATATCTTCAGTTTCCGTGACAGTGATTTGAATACAGTGACCTAACCACTAATAAAGTCAGACAGAACAGCACTCTAATTGTACCAGAAAACCATCTAAAGAGTTCTGATTATGATAAAAGAAAGCAGCTCCATTAGGGTCTGCAGACTGATAAGTCTCAGCTCCATCGACCAGACAAGCAGCTAATGAAAAGTGATTTGGACAGTTAGTAACAGTAAGCAGGCCTGATCCTTAAGTAGACAGAAATTTTCTATCAAGCAGTAATTAGCCAAGTGTGGAGATTATGTATACAACATCATCCATATTTTGAAGAGCGGCCACTGCTGTCACAGTCGTCCTGGGGGTCTTCGGCAGATACTGTTGCACAAGACATAGAGAACAAAGGTTAGCCACAGCTCTGTCCCTAGGATAAGCTTAATTCTTCATAGGTAAAAGGAACCCCGGCACATGTCAAACAGAACTGCCTGAAATCCTATGCAACAAAGCCCAAAGAGCTGCCCACAGTGCCAAAAGAAGGTGCCACGGGATGGGGGCCTTTTCACCCGCATTCCCAAGGTAATTCTGAGTGCATACAACTATCACTAAGAAAACTGCCTGCCATGGGGTTTTCTCCCATGGTTCTTTGCCAAGCTTGCTGGGGGGACTAGAAACACTTCTGGATTACCATGCCCTCCACAGCTGACATTACCAGTTGCATACGACTCTTCAAGGGAAAAGAAAAAGAATTTTTTAAATTAATGTTTTATCACCCCAGATAGTTTTCTCTATGACATTTTCATGCATATATTGTTCAGTGTGTGTTTGGTGTATGTGTTCACATGTGTGGGAGCACACACATACATGTCTTCAAGTGGAGGCCCAAGACTGATATCAGGCCCTTACTCAATTGCTCCCCATCTTACATAACGAGGCAGGATCTCCTCCTAAGCCCAGGGCTCATCATTTGGGATAGCCTGGCTAACCAGCTTATCCAACCATTCCCATCTCTGCCCTCGTATACTGCCACTGGAGACTGCAGGGAAGCTGTCATGGCCACCCAGACTTTATGTGGGTACTGGGGATCCAACCCCCAATTCCCATACTTATGTACTAAGCATTTTATCTACTGAGCCATTTCTCTAGTCCCTTTACATATCATTAGTCTATCTCCCCTCTCTCAACTACGTTATATAAGAGGGTTTTCAGCCGTTCTATACTTGACCTTAGGCAAAAGGCTAAGAAGTAATAGGAAAATGTTGGTTGTATTAAAAGAAGACAGCAAAGTTCCCAAGATGTATACATGGCACCACAAGCTTCTGAAAGGGTGAATGTGCAAAGAGGGGGGGGGGGGCGTCCAACTAGACTTTGCCATTACTTCAACATAATTAAACCTGAAAATGTATTTTGCTTCTAAAAGAGCTGCTTATCTGGTCACCAGACTACCCCTATGTCCTCTTCCTACTAATTCTGTAAACAGCTGCCAAGTGCAAAGCTTACGAACACCAAAGGACACAAGGAACAAGATCTATGGACGAGGAATAATACAGAAGACGCTGGCCTGTGTGTGTCCCATGGCTCCTCCCGGACGAGCACTCTGTAGGGACATGTGGTGGTGAGAAGAGAGGAGGGAGGAAGTGTAACATTCACCTGACTCTAGACACCACTGATCACGCTGCTGAGCGTCACTGACGATGCTCAATGGTGGCTCAAAGGGCAAACACCCCGAACCATCCATTGTCTGATGAACGAACGAGTAAAACGTGATATATTCATCCACTGACATTATTCCACCCCAAAGGGAAGCAGCGCTGCATAGACTACGGCGTTCATGGGCCCTGACAGCAGCAGCTGAGTACAGCAGCCAGACACAATCTTCCCGAGTCCATTTAGATGATACCCAGGACAGGCTCAGTATCAAGGGTGAAAATAGATTAGAGGCTGCCAAGAGCTTAAAGGAGGAAAGGAGCAGTAAGTGACCGCTTAGGGGTGTCAGAGTTCTCTGGAGGACAGTAAAAATATTCTGGAATTAGAGGCATTACTTACACAGTCTTTGAACACACTACAAGAACCACTGAACTGTACAGTTTAAAATGATGAGTTTTATGGTATGTGAATTATACCACCATTTGTGGAAGAAGAAGCAAGCCTTCTTCAATCCAGTACTTCTGCTGTCTGGGTCTCTCTGCTCAGGAGTCCTGGTGTGCCATCCTTCAGTGCTGCCTTCTGTGCGATGAAGAGGACTTAAGTCCTCACACATATGAAAAAGAAAGGGGAAAGGCAGGCCCCGAACTCCCAGTGTAATCTGTAACTGAAGCCAACTCAAGCCTCAGCCACAATCATGCTATGACTCCCCCCACTCATCTAGGAAGAGAAGATGCCATGACTCTCCTGTTTAATGGGAATTCTCCTTGATGGCGAACTGCAGCATCCCCACAATTCTAAGCATTTGGCTAGGACATTTTAGGGATAAACTTCGGGAGTGGAGAGATGGCTCAGTAGTTAAGAGTACTTGTAGTTCTTGCAAAGGACCTGAGTTCAGTTGCTAGCACCCACATGCTGGCTCACTGTAACTCCAGTTCTAGGAGATTCAGTGCCTTCTTCTGGCATCTGAGGGTACCAGGCATTCACACAGTGCATTTATATATATGAAGGCAAAACATTCATACACATAAAATAAATGGATCTAAAAAATTTGTAAAGTGCTATCAATTCTTAACACTCTGCATTTCATAGCAGCAATTGTGCTCAACTACAAAATGGCAGAGGTGCTCCAGAACCAGTAGTCATGGCTGGAGACATGTCTCGGTGAGTAAAAGCACTTGCCACATGAAGCCAGGCATGACAGGATGCATCTGTAACCTAGCGTTACTATAGGGAGATGGAGGGTGGAGACAGACATTCCCTGGAGTTTAGAAACCTATGCTAGCCTGGCGCACACAGGTGCAAACGAGAGACTCTGTTTCGAACAGTGGAAGGCAGGACTCCCCTATGAGAAAACCAATACTTAATCATTTAAAATAACTAGTTCTGACTTTTAAAATCTCTTTGAAAAGTTGTTACCACGTTTGACTATGTCACCAGTATGGAGTGGTAGCCAGAATCCTTCCGTTATACAAAACACAAGATTCATCCATAGGTCTAGATCAACAATGAATAATGACGGCTTCACTTAACCTGCCACTTGGGACTCTGGGCTGCTATCTTAAACTTGCTTGGCATTAACAAACTGTCTATATCTGATTGTCTTCCAGAAAGAATGTTTACTAGAAGAAAATTGCTTAAGAATTCAGATTTTTCAGTTTCTGAACATAAGGTATCTGATCCTAAACAGTATCTTAAGGAGAAATGATAATTCCATAGAGGATGATCACACCACACACAGCTCATAAGGAAGTAGGTTAAAAACATCAGATAAGCCAGGTGGTGGTGGCACAGGCCTTTAATCCCAGCATTCAGGAGGCAGAGGCAGGTGGATCTCTGTGAGTTTGAGGCCAGCCTGGTCTAAAAAGCAAGTTCTAGAACAGCCACACCTGTTATATAGAGAAACCTTGTCTAGGGGGCAGGGGGAGTCAGATGAACAGGCAGTGGTGGTGCACACCCTTGATCCCAGTGCTCAGGAGGCAGAGGCAGGTGGATCTCTGAGTTTGAGGCCAGCCTGGTCTGCAGAGTGAGTTCCAGGACAGCCGGGGCTACACAGAGAAACCCTGTGTCAAAAACACCACCACCAAAGTCAGAAGGATCTACAAGTACAGGGTTGAACAGCACTCCTGGGTAACAGCTCACTGTGAATGCAGGACTTAGGAAGAAAAGGCAGCACAAGCGTGTGACTGTCAGGCTTCCTCCTTTTGTTCTTCTGAGACAGAACCCTGCTGTGTCACCTGGACTAGCCTCGAACTCAGAGTCCCCCGTCTTAGTCCCCAGAGTGCTGGGATCTCAGTGTGTGCTACCCCACCTGATTTTACGAGCTCCTCTTCAAAAGAAGCCATGGTAAGAAGGATCTACAAGTGGGCAGAACCTGTAAACTAGGGTAACAAAGTTTACTACTGGCTACTGGGTTCTCTCTCAGCTCAAATGTTACACTTCTCAATTCATCAATTCAGAGATAGACAATATATAATGTTTTACCATTTGGTACACTTACTATTATGCATGAGAGGAGATGCATAAATAAGATGCCCAAACACAATGCTCATAGATACATAATTCACAGACAAGGCTATACATTAGAACTGGTCATCACACATTGGTGAGACCAACCCTGGCACAGCCGGTAAGAACAATGCATGTCTCCTAGGTGCTGCATTACCCAGGTCACAAGCTTGTGCATCTAGCCCATCTCACTGTCAACCCTTGTTCAAAGGAAGGAAGGCGTATCTCACATCTCTGCATAGTTCGTCCAATTTTGGTCAATATTTTTCTTTCCTATTAATGAATTACCAAAATTAGTAATAAAAATGAAAATGGACCCACCAGAGTTTCCTATTCTTCTTATTACCATCTGGGAACATTCAAACAAAAGGGAAGTGGGGAAACAAGCCTAGAACAGCCACAAATGTATACCAAATAATCACAGTATAGACTCCTATGCTATGAGAAGACTAACACCCAAAAACATTTCAAAGACATCCCTCCCGTATAAGTGATGCCTGCGATACGTTCAAATGCGATTTCCCAAAGAACTAGTGAGGAAGCCATTGTTTCCAGGCCCTAGCCCCTTCATTTTCTAAGACAATGAAAATCAACACAATGTTCTACATTGTCACTTAAAATAACAACAAGCTTTTAAGCTATTATTACCAAACTCTTAGGAAAACCTAATGCCTTGAAAAAAATGATTCCTCTATTAAAGAGAAGCTGAACAAACGCAATTGTTACTAAAGGAGAAAATTTATGGACTGCCTGATTTCCACTTCCCTGAAAAGCTCATGCGTACTCGCACATACACACACACACACACACACACACACACTCATTCTGTCTCTTCCATACACACACATACACACACACACACAATCATCCCAACACACACACACACACACACACACACACAATCATCCCCCCACCCCCCCACACACACACAATGCTCTCATTCTCTCTCTCTCTCTCTCTCTCTCTCTCTCTCTCTCACACACACACACACACACACACACACACACACACACAGAATCACACACACACACACAGAGACAGAGCTTAGCTGACAAGGGATAACCACCAGGGCCTTCACTGTGCTATAATTAAAAGCCAAGTACCTGAGCTGCTTTAAGAACTCCACATCAGAGTTGCTGTTGATCAGCTTGATGAACTCCTCGTAGGAAGGAGCGTATGTGTAGGCTCTCTTGTGGTGTTCATTCATCTGCTCCCTGTACTCCAGCTGGGCCAGGAGCATTTGGTTAATGTAGTCCGGATTACTCAGCAAGTCCACTACTGGCTTCAAGACTAGAGACAGAGGAGAAAGTGCCACTGAAATCTTTATTCTTCTTGAAGGAAACAGATTCCGGATCACATAACTGAAATGGATGTGGGAAACATTTTCCACTAGCCAAATGGCGGAAATTATCATAATTTGAATATTTAAAAATGTATATGTGTGTATACAGGCATGTACACACACAGGACTGCTCAGCCCTCTGTATATCTCTCTGCATAATTTAATGTATGGTATAATCTGTGCTCCTTTTAATAAACGAGTGAGAAGAACAATGGAAAGAAATCTTTTGGGACTCACACGGCTAAGAAAACTGTCAAAACTAAGGACACTGATTTTCCTCACTTTTTGTAAGGTTCATTATGTCTGGACCAGTTTAGTCTACCAAAGACAGCTGTCAACATTCCCAACTGCTCAAAGCAGATGTTGGGGAGGAAGTTCTTACAAATCCATCTTACTATGTTTAGAGTGCCCTTGTCTGCGGTTAGCATTTCAGCTGATGGGCAAAGATAAAGGAGATAGATGATGATGATGATGATGATGATGATGATGATGATGATGATTAGATAAAGGAGATATTCAACCGCTGCATTTCTCTTACTTAAGATTCTTACTTAGGGAGCATTTGTCTTAAGTCATGTTTTCTTCCATTTGTCTTCATCCACCCCCGTAACCTTGTAGTGAATGTATGTGTGCATACAGAGGTCAGAGGTCAGCATTCGGTGTCCTCCAGCATTCTCCACCCAATGACTTTGTGAGACAAAGTCTCACTGGAGCTCAGTTTTGGCTAGACTGGCTGGCCAGCGAGCCCCAGGATCCACTGCCTCTGGGTTGTGCCGAGCACTGGGGCTGCAGAAGTGCGCTGCCACACCTGCTTTTACAAACTCCAGTCCTCACACTGGCGCAGCAAGCGTTTTAACCACTGAGCCATCTCCGTGCCCCCCTTCCATTTTTTATTCTGGGTAAGTACTTAGCTGTACTATTAACTTTAAATGTTTCTTACTGTGTTACGGTATAGTAATTATTGTTTATTAAAAGTTCACCATTGAAACTTACAGAAAAAGTACAAGCAAATGCTAATCAGAGTTGCTGTGCATGCTTTGTGGGGATCTTTTCCTTAAATGCATACGCCGCTGGCCTGAACTAAAAAACTACTCTAAATGAGTGCTTCCCATGCACAGATGAAGAGTGACTCTCCTGTGTCAAAATTAATAGCATTGGCAATGTAGCATATAAACTTTTAAAGTTCATCACATATGGCCAAAGCCTTTATGTAATAATTAAACTTGAAATGTCTAAAATTTCTTACAACCCACATGCTCCAAAATATTTAAGATCTGCACAAATGTTATATGAAATATAATGACAGTATTCAGCACATTGGTTTGCACAAACCACACTGGTGGTATGAATTTCATGTCTACCTTTTGTTGTGAGAATTTCTGCGAGCATTATACGTAAGCTGAGAGATTGGCTATCCTTCGAAGGCAGAAAACAAAACACCAGGACCCGAGAACACATTTGAAGGAACCGAACTTCATCACGCAAGTTCTTCAAGCATGAGTGCAGCACAAAAGGCCTTGGCTGTTCTTCATGTCTGAAAGGATAAATAACCAAAAAAATAAATGGAAGGAAATTTCCAGAAAGAATTCAATTATACATCATTAGGCAAAAAATATTCCAAATGAGTAACACATTGGAATGCCTCCTCAGAAATTCCAATAATCAATACTGTTCTGGAACATGGAATATCTGGAGAACATCTGCTGGAGTAATGTGGATGGATGTCTGATGCAGTCGTTAGTTTCTGTAAACAGGACACAACCCATCACCAGGAAGAGGGAACCTAAGTGAGGACTGGCCTGCATCACACTGGCCTGTGGCCATGTCTCTGGGAGCATTCTCTTTTTTCTATTTTTAATGTGATTTTTATTTTATTTTACGTTGGTGGCTATTTTGCTTACATGTCTGTGTACCACGTGTATGCCTGGTGCCATAGGAGGCCAGAAGAAAGTGTGTTTGGGGCGGGGCACACTGGAGCTGGGAATCCTGGGTCCTCTGCAAGAGCAACAGTGCTCTTAACTACTAAGCCGTATCTCCAACCCCTAAGAGCATTTTTTTAAATGACTGATGTGGGAAGCCTGGCCAGCTGTGGGCAGTGCCACCCCTGAGCAGGTGGTCCTGGGCTGTATAAGACAGCAAGCTGAACAAGCCTGGAGAGTCAGCCAATAAGCGGGGTTCTTCCATGGTCTCTGCTTCAGGTCTTCCTTGAGCTCCTGGCCTGACTTTCCTCAGCAATGAACTATGTTCCGGAAGTGTAAGCTGAATAAAGGCACTTCTCCCCAAGCTGCTTTTGGTCAGTGTTTACACAGCAACAGAGGACAAAGCAGGGTATAAGGCCTCATTGTATTTTCAAGTGCAATCATAATGACTACCTAAGTAGTATCCGGGGTTACAGGAACTTCCAAATCCTAGCAACAATTCAAAAGAGCATGAGTGTCTCTTTAACTAAACTACCTTCAAGTTTCCAGATGAATCTTACTCATTTACTTATTTATTTTTATTTTCTGAAACAGGGTCTCACTATGTAGCCCTGGTTGGCCTAGAACTCACTCTGTAGACCAGGCTGGCCTCAGACTCAGAGATCTACGTGCCTCTGGCCCGATTGCTGAGAGTAAAAGTGTGCTCCACCATGGATGTGTGAGCAATCTGGCTTTAGCATCTGTCACCCCATTGATCGCTGGGACTGATCCAGATGAACTCATCTGGATGGCTAGGTAGGTGTCCCCTTGCTCCCTGACCACTACACGTGTGTCCTGCTTGAATCTGTGTGCATGGTTGATAAGAAGGACCTTCCCCAGAGGAGAAGCAACCTGGGTCAGGGGTATACAAGAGCTGTGCTCTCCTGAAAAGCCTCCACACAAGCTCTCAGATGTATTAAATGCGATTTATAACTTCATCTTTTTTTTTAAAGATTTATTTATTTATCATGTACACAGTGTTCTGCCTGCACATATGCCTGCATGACAGAATAAGGCATCAGATCCCATTATAAGTGGTTGTGAGCCATCATGTGGGTGCTGGGAATTGAACTCAGGACCTCTGGAAGAGCAGCCAGTGCACTTAACCTCCAAGCCATCTTTCCAGTCCCTATAGCTTCATCTTTTAAAAACAACTAATAAAGCATAAACCAGTATCATGAACCACCTTTCTTGATGAAGAAATTAGAGGATAGTGAGTCTGGATTATTTCCACAGACAAAAGGGTCTGTCACTTAATGCTCCCAAACATGATGGCAAATTGCAACTGTGAGGCTCCTAGATACTTTCTAGCCTTGGTCATGGATCCCGTCAGCACTAAGCCCATCCCTGGACCACTATTTTGGAGGATCTGATTGAAGAGTGTAGAAAGAACATTCTAGATTTTTCTTTTCTATAGCATCTTGGAATAGTAATTTTTCTACTATCTTCTATTACAGAAAAGTGGCAAAGTGTTGTGAAATAGATTTCTGTAGTAACGAGAGCAAATACCACAGAGTACAGAAAACATATTAAGGGCTACCCGGGAAATGAAACATGAAATGCATATTGGTATCTTTATGATTCATGCCTCTCAAGAGTGCCCTGTGACTTCTTACACAAGGGGCTGGACTAACTGGAATATGCACACCAAAAAGAACAATTTCCTCCTTTGTCTGCTGTAACAGCTAGAAGAATTTTAGGCCAGTGTGCAAAGATGATTACATGAAAACATTTTAAGAGTAAGACTTTACACATGTACCCCTCTGCTATGTTTATTTTATTTAATTTATTTATTTTGTTTAGGCAGGGTCTCATGTAGCCCAGGCTAGTCTTGAATTTGCTATGCATCATTAGGATAATACTCAAGCCCTGACCCTTCTGCCTTTACCACCCGAGCTCTGGGTTTATAGGCATGCATTAGTGTGCCATTTATAGGCTGTTTTTAAACAGATGAAGGCTTCATCGCCCTAGATAAACGTTCTACATTCTGGCCTCCGTGTTGACTTTTTAAAAGGTCCCTGAAGGAAAGCATGATGGTGCATGCATATAAAATCAGTACTCAGGAGGTGGCGGCAGGAGGAGAAGGAGTTCCAGTACAGTTCAGGATGTAAGACTCTACCTTGAAAAGCACAAAAACAGTCAACAACCGACAAAAGATGGCGCCGGGCCTAGAGCCGTGAGTTCAAGGACTGCAAGAGCCACAGGAGGTGGTCATTGCCAGCCTTTATAACTTATTAAGACCCTGTTCCAAAAAAAGTTTTTAAAGGCGTGAGTGGCCTGGGGCTGTAGCTCAACAGTAGAGCATTTAACTAGTATGCTTTTGATCCTGGGTTGAGACTCAGCATCTCCCCTCCAAGCACCTTCATTTACTTTAAACTATAGCTATGTGGTCACTGGAGCTGCTATTTCAACACAGTAAACACTGAGATGCTACTCCTTGGCCATCCCAAGCCCTTCTACAGTAATTTATACACAGTTGGTTAGTACCTATTGGGGGAGGTTGGCCAAGAGAAATCTGCTTTTACGAGAGAAGCTTCTCTAGATAATGCTGAGCCTATGCATCAGCTGGGAGCTGCATGGTCATGAGAATGTCACAAATTTCTCCATTTCCTAAGAGCTGGGTTAGGAGAAAACTAAGAAAGCCAAAGGCCAGGGAGGGCTGGTCCAATAAGCTTGCTGTCTGGAAAACTTCCCACCTGAATCTCTGGCATCTCTCTACAAATTCTGAGCAGTCCACTTCAGTGATGCCAGGTGGGCACCAGTACTGTCTGAGAGCCAAGAAAGGCTCACAGAGCAGACGGCTACTGTGGGTGAGAAAGCATCCAGGCAGCTGTAGGTGCGCTGTGATGAGTCCGCTGTGTCCTGCCCCTGCCGGCGTGGATCAACCTTCTGCTCGCTGAAGTTCCTACCTGTCACCTCCAGCTCCTGCTCCCTGAGCAGGCAAACAGTCGATGACGTTTATGTTTCACAAGTACAGTGTGATTTAGCCCTCCCACCTGTACCAGGAGGTGGATCTCATCGCCACCACTGTAGTGGAGAAAACGAAGATCTGAATAATCGCAGATGAACAGTCACGGAAGTGACAAATGGTGCAAACAGCCCATTCTATCTGTCTCACCTTAAGTGTGTGCTGTGCTACACTATAATCCGGGAGTGCAATGAAAAGGTGGGAACACATCAGGAAGAAAGAAAGGAAATATGTGAATAAAGACACGTTTCCTCAAACAACATGCCTGTGCTCGATGGGTACACAAAACGTAGATTTTAGGGAGACTATGAATTTAAAACCGCTACTGAATTAACAGTAGAAAGGCAGTCAGTTTTCGATTTTCTGAGCCACGCTGAGACGAGACAGATGGGATAAGGGAAGAGGAAGCAGAACCAGCCTTAAATGTGATCTGGACTGGTTCAGAGCAGCAGAGCGACAGCTGGAAATAAGCGCAGGCTGACCGGAAGTCTGCCTGACAACCGCCTACCAGGCAGGCAGAGGCTGCGCCGCTTTATTACTGCAATGTATTATTCTCCTAACAGTCACCAACTCAAGGGTGTGCTCTCCCCGCCGCTGCCCACAGCGTTGTGCAGCCCATGAGCTCTGTCCACCAGTGAGGGTTACAGACAAGCATGCTGCTACGCAGGGCTGCCAGACAGGCATGCAACCGTCAAACCCACACTCACTGCAGGCAGGCCTGACTGTGTGCTGGGTACAGCGCTACACCAGTAACAGATGTTCTCCAGAACGAGTCACCTATACCAAAAGTACTCGTGAGTAACTGGCATTCTTTCAAGTATCTGTAACTAAAGAGAATAGCAGTCGAGATTTTTCTTTCTTTGTTTTCTCTGCATTTTCATCATCAACTAGAGTAACAAGGAATAGAAAACCAGGGGCTGTGGCTTGGTTACATTACCCAGCCTGCACCAGGCTGGGGCTCACAGCCGGGGTGGCGGCACACACCTGTAACTCAGGAGGCAGAGGCGGGAGATCAGAAGTTCTGCCGCATGGTGAGTTGGAGGCCAGCCTGGCACACAGGAGAAAAACAAACAACAAAATAAAATGAAGAACCCTCGCAGCCTGAGGAGTCACAACATGGAATCAATTCTCTCTGTCATTCTGATGTTTTACTTATAACAATATTTACATCACCTTCTAAAGCAACACTTTTAGGAGCTGGTCGACAACTCAGTGAAAAACATACTCTCATGTTGAAATTAGATTTCAGCTGGGTGGTGCTGCTGCACATCTTTAATCCCAGCACTCGGAAGGCAGAGACAGGTGGATCTCTGTAAGTTCGAGGCCAGCCTGATCTACAGAGTTCCAGGCCAGCCAAGGTTACACAGAGAGACCCTGTCTTGAAAACAAACAAACAAATAAAAACACTAGATTTCTCTAACCACTTGTCCTTTTTCTCTTAAATCTATTATTCTTCTCACTGAAATAAACACTTAAAATACTGTCCTCTAATGAGTGTAACTAAAGCACTTTAAAACAAGCTCCCCTGAATTCAAATGCGCCTTTGACACCCATTGGCTGGGCAGAACCATGAACTACTTCCGCTGGTGGGAGCCACAGCGCACTACATAAGAATAAATGATAGTACAAAGTGCTAACGAAACTCGGAAAGGAGGTGTCAGCTAGAGACCAGAGCGGGGGGAGGGGGGGGACCTCTTTGTTTCTGATTCCCACACACTGTCCACCAGAAGTTACTTTCACAACACACAGGAGAGAGTGTAGTGAGAGGCTCCCACTTGTTCCCAAGACCCTTTGGGGGATGTGTGAGGCCAAAGCTATATTCACTGTCGTTTTACTATCACATAAAATGTCATTTCCTCTCTCACTCCCAAGGGTATTGGGATTGTCCAAAGAGAACACAGTGTGAGCTTCTACTTGAACGCTTCTTGGTTGAAATATGTGATACTGTAAATATTGATGACTATGACGGACACAGTAAGTGGAGCTGGTGAATGTTTAACAATTGATTCTCCTTAGGACAAAATTCCGACTGGAAGCGTTCCCCCACTCCAGAGTGTAAATGGCCAATTTCAAGCCATCAATATGACTTCACTGAGCTCAGAGCTGTGAGGGGCTATGGAACCAGCTGTCACCGCGGGCGCAGGTCGCCTAGGGCGCATCACTGGATGTGAACTACATGAACAACGCACTTTCGAGTTCCATAGCATTTAAGATTGTAGGGCTATCCTCAGGTAAAAAATTCTGGGGTCACTGTCCTATGGGTAACCTTTTTCAGACCACAGGCTGTGCCCAAATACTAAGACAATAAAACTGAGTTAGTCTCAAATGACATTTAAATGAAATGTTAAAGGAAAAAACCATCAGCTATGACAGGTAATAATGGTACCATTTTATGAGAGTGGGTCACAACTGAATGGACTCCTCACTAGGCATCACAGTTGGAACAGCCTGTACACACTGGGGCAGCAATTGGGAGTTCCTTTTGTTTTGTTTTGTTTTGTTTTGGGGGTGTTCCTCAAAAAACAAAAATCAGGGCCCAGGAGATGGCTCAGCAAGTAGAAGTGTTTCCACACAAGACTCAAGAAGCCATGTAAGAAGCCAGACACAGTGGTATGCGGCTGTCCTCCCAGCCTCCTCTATGGCAAGATGGGAGGTGGAGACAGAATCATCCGGAACTCCTATGCACACTACAGCAGGACAAAAAAGAGACCCCGCCTCAAAAACAAGGTGGGAGCAAAGAGCCAACTCTGGAAAAGGTGTCCTCTGACCTCCACACATGTGCTAAGATGCACGCACGCACACACGTGTGCACACACACCTTAAAAAAAAAAAACTAAAATTAGATCTCCCATAGGACCCAAGCATACCCCATTCCTAGCTACACCCAGATGACTACAAGTCAGCTTAAAGTGCTTAAAGCAGCACTATTGAAAATGATTAAGTTGCTCCTCCATGCTCACTGCAGCTCAAGTTACAATTACTAAGAAACATAATCAACCAAAATGTCAATCAGCTAACGAATGGACAAGGAAAATGTGGTACATTTTCACAATTGAATGTTACTCAGCTGTAAAAATAAATGAAATCTGAAGGTAAATGGATAGAATCGGGAAACATTATGTTGAGTGAGGTCACTCTGGCCCAGAACAGCAATGCTGTATGCTCTCTCTCGAATATGTGGGTCATGCTTTGAATCTTCTGTTTGTTTGTTTGTTATGTTTAATCTAGAGTACATGTAGAAGCCAGGAAGGCTAGAAATGGGCCACCGCGGGTGGCCATCTTGAGGGAGGGGAAGAGTATACTCCAGGTCAATCGAGAGTAGAGAAGGGGCACGGGGTGGGGGGGCTCAAACCTGGAAACGGGTGAGGAGTGGGGAAACGAGGGATTGGCGGGTGACTCAACAAACATGACGGGTACGTGGGAAAGCTACTTAGAAACCTATGATTTTCCAACCCAAGGAAAAATTCAACTGAGGAGAGGCTAGAACACAGGCAATATAAAAATGCTTTAGGGGGTGGGGGGTAGACTCAGGGTTAAAGGTTTAAGTAGAGATAGGGAGACTGGGGAGAGGAGAGGGGAGAGATCAGACAAAACTAAGGCTATGTGAAGAAACCTTATAGAAATCCACTAGTTTCTAAGCGGATTTCTATATCTCCTATATATATAATTTATATATGTACCATGTGTAGATGACAGGACACTGCTGCTGAAGACAACACTCACCCTGGAAGCAGGACAAGGACAAATCAACTGGACCTGACGACACAATGCACCCTGAGGACTAGCCTTCATGGTGTTGGGAGGCGCTGTGCAGGTTGTGGGGGAAGACGAGACATCAGTGGCTACATCCAGCCCTGGGCCCTGCATGCTACAACACTGACCTTCCAGGTAAGATGTGCCCTGGCGTGACAGTGAAATGACACTTCCGAGCACGACAAACTGCTGTCTGACCGCCTGGGAGGGCTGCTCCACAGGAAGGCTGCCCTACCTGGTACTGTACACTTGGTCAAAAGCCCATGGCTAGGGAAGTCATAGGCCGTGGGGGGACCCACAGCTGTCGTTTTGCTAAAGGGCCATGCTGTAAACCACCTTCTAAATATTGGTTTACACCCACAGATTTTGTTGTTCTCAACTTCGGTCAGAGTAGCTTCTCTCTGCAGTGAGTAGCGGTTAATGCAGACTCAATGCTGGTCAAAATGCTGAGTCTAAATAACTGAGTGCTCAGCTCTGTCTGGGCCATCTTTACCAAGCTCCCACCATCCAAGGGTCGGGGAACTCCATGGAAGGAGGGCTGGGTCACAGCCAGTAGGTGGGGGAGGGCTACAAAATGCTTCTGGCGTGACAGAACCACTGCACTCACCAATCACAGCAGCTGCGCCTCCCTGTGCTGGGTCAAGCCAGTGAAACTCCAGAACTGACTGGGGGCCTGGGGGGGGGGGCCTTATCCTAGCTGACAGCTGCTGAAGGAGAGAGGGAAAGCCGCCCGCCCGCCCGCCCGCCTTTGGGGACATGGCTGTGGGTAGGCTGCCCGAGCCCCGGTGGATGGCCACATACCCATGCGTATGGGCAGCACGAACTGGACTCCAAACACAAAGGTAAAAGAGGACATCAAGTTGGGAGAGAATGGGGTGGAGGTCACGAGGGGAGGGGGGGGGTTGGAAGAAGGCAGTGGTAGATGGATACGACCAACAGACATTTTATGAATGTATAGGAACTTTTAAAGGGTTAAAAAAAACCACAGGATTTTAAAACGTTAAAATGGATAAGCTCTAGAACCAATCTAGAGGTCAAACAACAGGGCAATGGGTAAAGCTGTGGTATATAGAAACAATGTGAACTTTTCAGTCACAAAGAATGAAAGCCGGGCGGTGTGGCACACGCCTTTAATCCCAGCACTGGGGAGGCAGAGGCAGGCGGATCTCTGTGAGTTCAAGGCCAGTCTAGGCTACAGAGTGAGTTCCAGTACAAGCTCCAAAGCTACACAGAGAAACCCTGTCTACAAAAAAAAAAAAAAAAAAGAATGAAGTTACGTTTGTCTGGAGGAAGATGGATGTAGCTGGAGAATCAGATTCAATGAATTAAGTCAGTCACAGGAAGACAAATATCACATCTTTCATTTGTGGTTTCTAGGTCTTATACAAGTACACAGAATCCTGTACGAATATACAGCATGAATGAAGAACTGAAACTCTAGGGGGACCAAGGGGACTAATGAATAGGGAAGGGACAGAGAGGAGGGTAAGGAGGTATGGGGGAAATTCGTTCAAAAGGCATTGCACTCTTGTATGAAAAGGTTTGGTGTAGGCCAGTATCAAATATGCACCACAGGAAAAAAAGGAAAACAAAAATCAGCTTTCAAGCAATCTTGATACAATTGAACTTTTATCACAGAAACACAAAAAGAAATATAAGCTACATTTTTTCTCAAATTTGTAAGCTCACTATATCACACTATAAAACAGTATATTTAATCCATCTCTAGGTCCCCACAACATTCTAAGTTCATTCCGGTGCTTGCTAGCCCATCATCAGTTTACCGTGTAAATTACTCACAAAACCCACATGTATGCTAAGGTGATTTTCTATTAGAAAGTTACCAAGAAATCTACTCTGTGGGTACATTGTGACTACTTCCCTTCAAAATGTCTACAGTCCAAGTCAAGCAAGAAGACTATTCTTAGGTATTGCCTTGTTCCACCCACTCAACAGGAGGGATGTTTTCATGAGAAAGGGGAGGGATTTGCTGATGTTACACACTTACCTGGCATTAGCAGCTTTCAGGTCACAGAAGTGAGTGAGCAAAGCCTTTACAACATCATTACAGACAACTTTAACTACATCCACGTGATTCAGTCTGTGGCGAATCTGCTTGACAATTTCCCAGAAGTCTTCCAAGAGCAGATGATAGAGCTGCCCATCATCTCTGCTGAGGTTCCCGTACCAGGAGAGAATATAGTCTCTGTAACTGTAGTCGAACACTGTGAGGAAGAAGCACAGCTTGGTCAACGCTGCAAACATCAAGGCAGTTCATTGTTTAGAATATAATGAGAGCAGAAACCAGAACAAAGCAAAGGAAATCTTTTAAAAAATCCTCATCTAACCAGAATGCCGGGTCTTGGATTGGCATAATATTTGATCTTGATGCCAATCTACCTACATACAACACAGCAAATATCTTATCATGGCTTGGGCCAAGGCCGTGGCTTCTCCAGGAAGACCCCAAAGCTCACCCGAGTAAAGAAAAGGCACTCCTGTCACAGGTACTCCACCCTAAGATACTCTCTGCCTCCACAAGTAGAGGTAGAGACTGATCTGCTCCACTTACCCAAAATCTTTAGGGTTCCCTACCCGTTAGTGCTTAAACCATGGTGCAGGACTGCTGTGGGATGTTCTGTATGCTCTGAATGTGTTGCTCTGAGTGGTTAATAAATAAAGTGCTGATTGGCCCAGTAGCCAGGCAGGAAGCATAGGTGGAACAAAGAGAGAGGAGAAGTCTGGGAAGTGGAAGGCTGAGTGAGGAGATGCTGCCAGCCACAAGGAAAAGCATGATGTAAGATACCGGTAAGCCACGAGCCACATGGCAAGGTATAGATTTACAGAAATGGGTTAATTTAAAATGTAAGAACTAGATAACAAGAAGCCTGAACCATTAGGCCAAACAGTTTAAACAATATAAGTGTCTATATGTTTATTGGAGTCTGAGTGGCTGCCGGCCTGGGCAGGACTGGAGATAACTCCAGCTACACAGGACCATGATTCTTTATGTTCAATTCTTTACGTTCAGAATATTTTCAGTATTCTGTCTCCTAATAAAACCCTAACTAATATAAGAACAGTCCCCCATGCCAGCCTCATATAGATCAGCATGTGCAGCCTGTCACTGTCTCTGGGCTATTTCCAGTCTCTCTCTAGTTCTAGGCTAGTGCCATCAAATAGAAACATGAAGATCTGCACATATGTTTTCACATTTTCTATTAGCCATATTAATAGAATAAAAAGAAACAGGTAAAATGAATAATATATTTCATTTCATATAATATACTTATACATTAAGTAGTCAACTTTTAAAATTAAATATTTTCATTATTTTTTTCAAACTAAGCTTTGAAATCTGGTACATATTTTATAGTTACAGCAGTCAGAAATGAACTATTCAACCCGCGATAGATGGGACAGCTCTATTTAATATAGAAAAACTGTAAAGTTAATGTGATTATTCAAGAAAGGAGGCCTTCTGAACAATAAACTGATATATGGTGTGGGTGATGACATCTCCAAGTGCCACAGGGGGAAAAACTTATCCACATAAAACTGCTCCAGCTCAAGGACACCACGCTTACTGGTATTTTTGACATCACTTCTTATTTCTCAAAGCCTTTCTTTTTATTTTTATATTCCAAACACTACTCATAGCCTGGCAGGATGCTGCACACCTTTACTCCCAGCCCTTGAGAGGCAGAACCAGATAGATCTCTGAGAGTTAGAGGCCAGCCTGGTCTGCAATGCAAGTTCCAGGCCAGTGAGGGATATATATATATATATATAGTGGGACCCTGTCTCATCAGACAGACAAGACACACAAAGACAGACAAACACACAGACAAATAAAACCCCTCATATAGAGCATCAAGAATTTTGTTATCATTTACATACACCAAAGATTAGATAAATTCTCAGGGTGATTCCAATGGCTTCAGTTGTATCTTCTAGCTGAGAACAATTACCCCTCAAAGACAGAGAGACAGACAGACAGAAAGAAAAGATCTTACTGCATCTTTAACCATTCATTAAACAGTATTTTATAGACTCAGGCATGCAAGCTAGAATCAACAGCCATATCAGTAACACAATCAAGCATGGAAGAAAAGCCACCCAACAGATGAGCTCTTGAGATTCTCAGCCATTTCTGTGTTAATGTCCAGATATCTGATTGGGTGGCTGTTGTTCCCTAACTTTTGTAGAGTGGCTGTACCTCATCTGAACTGGATAAGTCCATTAAAAAAGCCGAGACAACTCTCATTTATTTGCCACAAACAAATCAAATATGGCGCCTACACAGAACCGGAGCATCTTGTTGGGAAACTGAGGTTACAAGAGTAAAATAACTTTCTGAAGGAGGTGGCACCACACCTTCTGTCCTACTCCACACTGTCCCCCCCCACACACACACAAGCAGAAGACAAGCTAGAAGGGCAACGGACAGGAGAAACCTGACACAGTGTCCTTGTCTGCTGCTGGCTGGCTCCTTAAAATCACAGTCATGTGGGGAGAGAAGCACAGGCACACTTGTAAACTCCATCTAGACAGCACAACAGGGCAACAGCACAACATCCTAGGAAAGAGGTCTGCTCAGCTCAACACGAAGAGGAACTCAGTAACAATCGCCCAACAGGCAGTCACACCAGAGGGTGGCCTTCCTGTTAGCAACTCTTAAACAAGGACGACAAACACCTAAGTGACCTCCAAAGGACCTGCAAGGCCAAGTAATAAGGGCAGGATGAGAGTCCCTTGCCAAAAACACTGCTTGTTTGGTCCCTTGCTCTTTTTATTAAACCAAGTTTAAATCTGCAGCCTAAGCATACGGAAAATGAAAGCATGTTTGCTTCGCATTGAAATTCAATTTCTGGGTCAGGAAATGGCTCGGTGGCTGAAAGTGCTCGCCACGCAAGACTGACAGCCTGAGTCTGATGCCTGGGACCCAAGGACCCAGCACAATGCTGTAATGCACATCTGTAATCCCGACACTTTTGCACCAAAATCAAAGGAAGAGACAGAAAAATTAGTCAGAAGCTCGTCAAGCCAGCTAACCCTGCACACAAAGTAAGGAACGACGAGGTGGAAGGAGAGAAGAAACTCCTAGAAGTTGTCCTCCGGTCTCCCTATCTGTGCTATGATAGATGTCCCCCATCATAAGCACACAAACATTTAAAAATTAATTTCAGTTATAGCAGAGAGTTAAGTACAATTTTAAGACTTAATAACTTTACAATAAGATCTGCTTGGTGTGCTGTCCTAGCACTGCTCTATTGCTATGAAGAGACAACGTGACCATGACAACTCTTATAAGAGAAAACGTTTCACTGGGGGCTGGCCATTTCAGAGGTTTAGCCCATTATCATCATGGCGGGGAACATGGTGGTATGCTTGGCACTGGAGCAGTAGCTGAGAGCTACAACCTCATCCACAGGCCGAGAGAGAGAGAGAGAGAGAGAGAGAGAGAGAGAGAGAGAGAGAGAGACTCTCTAGGCTTGGCATGAGCTTTATTTCCTCCAACAAGGCCACACCTCCTAATCCTTCTAATCCTTTCAAATAGTGCTACTACCTAGTAACTAAGCATTTAAATATATGAGGCTATGGGGGTTCAAATTACCACATGACATGAAAGGTGTATCATCTATGTTATGTCCTATTATATTTCTCACCTACATTGCATATGCTCTTTAGTACAACTCTAAAATACTCCTGTGGTGATACAATTTGGTTAGGAATTTATAAACATCAATATTGGTAGAAATTTTTATTCAGCCATAAAATTGTTTTTTCCATTAATAGCTAATCAATATCCTTAAGGTAAGCATCATACATGAATATATAAACCAAAAATAAAAGCCATACTTCTGCATATATATAGCATAGCTATACAGACCCACACAAACACAAAAGTGAACAAAAATTTGTGTTATGTGTCTGAATACGTGTGTGTGAAGGGCAGAGGTCAATGTCAAGTGTCTTCCTTACCTGCTCTCCACTTTATTTTTAAAATATTACTGAACCTGGAGCTTACTGATTCAGCTAGACTGATGGGTCTGGGAGCTACAGGGATCCACCTGTCTCTTCTCCCTCAACACTGAGATTAGAGATGTATGCCACTGAGTCTGAATTTTATCTGGATGCTAGATGCTTATGCCAGTATGGTGAGCATTTTACCAACTGAGTGGTCTCTCAGCCCACTGAGAAAAACAAGTTTAAAGCTGACTCAAAGATTCCAGAACATGAATTCCCTCCTATGAAGCAGGCCTCCAATCCAATCAGAGAGCAGTTGGTTGCCTCGATAACAACAATGCCTCTATGTAACCAGCGGCACATCTTACTCACAGGTTGGTCAACTGTATCGATACAGCTAACTTCTAGCACATGTAGTATAATTCTTGTTGTTCATCTAACACCTAACTACATTGTTTTTCACTACTTTTTTATTCTTGTCATTCAGTATGTAAAGAATTCAGACAATTCGTCATCTACAGTGAGCTACAAAACACTCTTTAGCAACAAACATGTTTTATATGCAAACCACATACATATTTCTACTTTACTGAACTCTTTGATTACATCATTTTAAATTATATATTCCAAAAGCAATAAAATAAATATAAAAAGATAAAATGGTACAATATTATCTAGTTAAAATTAACTTCAGGAGATAAATTTTTTTTAGTATTTTCTAAGTTCATATCAACTAAATTTAAATTACTGCAGCACTAACAAATTGACATTTAAGTCTTGAACACACAGATTCTCACTTTTATCAACACTAAGTCTGACATCACTCACTGTAGTTTAATTAAATATGCTAGTGTTATGGTTTAAAACTATAAAATATACTCCAAAGATATAACTATATTCACTGTGGGTTTTTTAAAATGCTTGTATAATCTCTTAACTTTCTCAACACACATTTCTAGATTCACTTTCAGTAGACACATTTTTAGAAAGTAACTCTATTTGGGCCTGTTTGTTACTGTTGTTATCAACTACTGCCAAATGCGTAAACTGCACTCCAAAATCTATTGTTATAGCAGCCAACAGCTCTCATTTGGTAGAGGATATGATGTTCATTTCCCTGAAAACCATCTTATGTAAAAACAAAAGACTTTCGAGCCTTAAGAGCTTGGTTAACAATGCTGTCTAACAGACACAGGAGATGAGTTACAAAAGAGAAAATACAAAACAGTCAACCTTGTGTAGCATAGAGAACACTACCAGTAATCCCAGCACTTGGGAGGAGGAAACAGGAAGTGATATGGCAGGGTGGAGATAGCAGCTCCGCCCTTCAGGCTGAGGATTCGGTAGAGGTAAGAAGTCTCTAGTGGCTGGTTCCTTTACTGATCTTTCAGCATGAAGAAACAGACACCCTTCCAACAACATATGAAAACAAACATTTTATATATATTAGCCAACAGGAGTATTCTGAACTTTGCAGTCTGAGGTATATGATTGCTTCATTGTGCATTTTCTTAATTAAAGGATCATATAGTGTGTTTGGGGGAACAGGGGTGTAATTATAGGTATATAAACATATTCTCCTTTGTTACCAGTGGTTCTCAACCTATGGGCAGCATATTGGCTATCCTGCATTTCAGTTACTATTTAGACAGCTGCTCAATCCTACTCGCAGGAATATAACCACAGTGTACTCTGCACTTGTTCCTCAGCCCTCTTCTTGCAGCATTTGCATGTTCTCTGCTCTTTTGAGAGGCTATCACTTAATCTGCTTAAACTGATGTGTCCACACGTGCATCGAGTCCACTCACCCCAAGACACCTTCTCCAGGCAGTATCTAGAATGAAATGTTTCCTGAAACCTGTTTTAGGGACTAGAGAGCAGTTCTGCACTCCATGTAGTAGATAAATCTCTCCTGGACTGGTTAGCTTTGTGGGGTCAGGAATTTCTACTCTATATGTGTTTAAACTACTTCCATTTATCCACAACACAGATGCACCCACTCTTCAAACAGAAACTCATGAAAATTCCTACTGCTGTAGGAAGGATAGATAAACTAAAGACTGTAAACTCCCTTTGAGCGCAGTGAGTGATTGCTTTACATAGTAATCCCATGAGCCCAGTCCCTCCTCACCGTCTTTCAGAGCTCGATCCACGTTGTGAGAAATGACCACTCTTCTGCCCTGAGCTGTCTCCTGTGGATTCCCACATACAGGGCTCTGAAACGAGAGGGAGGAAAAGGTAAGAGATCACTGAGCGAACTACATATAAAGATAAAACCAAGACAAAGATTCAGAGATTATAGTCTTACTCTGGAAAAGTAAACGAACATTCAACGTTAATTAAAAATGTTTAGGAAAAGGGGGATTAAATATTATAATATTGGGAATAGTAGGAAAGCACAAAACCAGATCATCTGTTTATCAAAATTAAAAACGTAATAAAATTTTAAGTCGATGAGGGAAAAGATAACACCATTCGTCTCCATTAGGGTTTCTATTGCTGTGATGAACACCAGGACCATAAGCAGCTGTAGGAGAAAAGGGCTATTTCTGTTCACTGAGGACAGGAGCTCAAGGCAGGAACCCGGAGACAAAAACTGATGCAGAGGCCATGGAGGAACACGGCTCCTGGATTGCTGGGGATGCTATGAATGTGTAGCTCTGATTGATTGATAAATAAATAAAATGCTGATTGGCCAGTAGCCAGACAGGAAGTATAGTATAGGCAGGATACGCAGAGAAGAGAATTCTAGGAACAGGAAGGCTGAGTCAGGAGTTGCCAGCTAGAGACAGAGGAAGCATGATGTGAAAGTACCAGTAAGCCACAAGCCACGTGATAACTTATAGATTGATAGAAATGGGTTAATTTAAGATATAAGGACTAGATAGCAAGGAGCCTGCCACAGCCACACAGTTTATAAGTAATATAAGTCTCTGTGTGTTAATTGAGTCTGAGCAGCTGCGGCCCCGGCAGGACTAGAGAAATCTCCAGCTACAATGGCTTGCTCCTCACTCTGCTTTCTTACATAACCCAGGACAACCCACCCAGGGTGGCACCACCCACAGGGGGCTAGACCCTCCCACATCAATCATTAATCAAGAAAATGCCCTACAGACTTGCTTACAGACAATCTGATGGAGGCATTTTCTAAATAAAGGTCCCTCTTCCCAGATGACCCTAGCTTGTGTCAAGCTGACATAAAAACTAGCCAGCAACTATTCAATAAATGACATTGAGATAGTTTTGTATTCATAGGTAGGGGAGCTGATAGTCATACTTTATTTATAACTTCAAACTGACTAGGGAGCTAAATGTTTCCTTAAACTAAAAGACTAATTAGAAAACTTGGACACAGATGCTTATAATCATGAGATAGAAGAGGCCTCTATCAATACAATAAGGCATGAAATCCCAAGTTATACAGGAAGACAAAAACAAAACAAAGCATGAATTTAAAATAGAAAAGTACTGTTTAATAAAAGACAATATAAACAAAATATAGGTAATAGTCTAGGACAGTGGTTCTCAACCTTCCTAATGCTGTGACCCTTTAATACAGTTCTTCATGTTGTGGTAACTTCCAACCATAAAATTATTTTGTCACTACTTCAAAACTGTAATTTTGATACTGTTATGAATTGTAATGTAAATAACTGATATGCAGGATATTTGATATGCTGCCTATAGGTTGAGAACCACTGGTCTAGAATATCTCACACAAGTAACAGAGGAGTATATATTTATATACATATATTTATACCCCTATTCTCCTAAACACACATACTATATGATCCTTTCATTAGGAAAATGCACAATGAAGCAATCATATACCTCAGACTGCAAAGTTCAGATTACTCCTGTTGCCTAATATATATAAAATGTTTGTTTTCATATGTTGTTGGAAGGGTGTCTGTTTCTTCATGCTTCAAAAAAGGAAACTAACTATATTACCAACATTAAAATCTTAGATGAATTCTCTTTCAATCCAGCCATTCTCCTCCTAAGGAAGACTAACCACTGAAATGACTGTCATGCACGTCCAACAAACACAGCTGCAGAGAATCACAAGGTTCAGCTAGGAGTGGAGAATGCCTAGGCTTGGCTAGGTCTCCTGCTGTCTTTGGGTAGAGAGCCAAGAGTCATCATCCTGTTCTTTCTCTAAAAAAAAAAAAAAAAAAAAATCCAAAATCCACAGCCTTAAGATTTCCTACTTTCTGCAGGGCGGTGGTGGCACATGCCTTTAATCCCAGCACTCAGAAGGTAGAGCCAGGCGGAGCTCTGAGTTCGAGGCCAGGCTGGTCTACAGAGTGAGATTCAGAACAGGCACCAAAACTACACAGAGAAACCCTGTCTCGAAAAAACAAAAAAAAAAAACAAAAAAAAAAAAAAACAAAGAAAAAGAACAAAAAAAGATTTCATACTTTCTAATACAAATATCTGAAAGTAATCTAATAATAATAATATATGCATGAGTGTTGTACCATGAAAGGACTTTATGCTACAACTCAACACACAGCAATTTAGCACTTTCTCCAGGCATTAGAAAAGTTATATTCAAATAGAAACAAATCATTTGATACGTGAAAGATAAAAATGCACCTTCAATCATTTAAAACTGATTTCTAGCCTTTAGTAACTATCATATTACAAGGTAAGATTGTATTCTAGTTTTAAAAGTTTTATAATTTCTCAATTACAGGTACAAAACTTTTGGTTGACCAACAGTGGTCAGAAGGTAGAGTGAAAGCCAAGGACCAGAGAGAAGGTTTAGGGGTTAAGAGTACGGCTGCTCTTACAAAGGACCCAGGTTGGATTCTAACACCGACATCTAGCAGGTCATCAATGTCTGTAACTCCAGTTTTGGGGGATCCAACACCCTCTTCTGTCTTCAGTGGGTACCAGGCATGCACGTGGTACATAGCCATACATGTAGGCAAAACACATATACAAAATAAAATAATAAAAATGTTAAAATAGTTAAAAGAAAAAAAAGCCAAGCACTTAATTAATTGAAAACTTCCCAAGGTTCCCCCCTCCAATCATGCCCACGGTTTCTCTCCCCCAGCGCTCAACAAAGTTTCCATTTTAAGAACCAATTTCAAGAAAATCTCACTAAATAAATGCTTGCCTTTGGTTTTCTTCATCTGACCAGTGCTGGTCACCACAGTACTGACCCTGTAATTGGGAAACTGTGTTTAAGGGCTGGGGGAGGAAGGCCCTGGGTTGAGACATCACATGGTTCCAAACCCATGCAAGGCACTCCTGGGAGGGGGTATGAAAATGAAAGAACCAAGGGGAAGGAGGTTAAGTGAACTCTTTCTACCTGTTCCCTCATTGTGGATCTGCTATCTTGTTTTGGTTTTCGTTTTGGTTGTTGAGTATATGTTTGGGGTTCTATTGTTTTGGTTTTGGCTATTGAGAATACGTTTGGGGTTCTGTTGTCCTATGTATGGGGAGAGATTGCTTTTGAGACAGGGTCTCACAGTGTAGCCCAGGCTGGCCTCAATCCCCCTGCCTCGCTCTTTCCTTCTTTTATAGATTTGAGAAGCAGGAACTCCACGGGCTGGCCCACCAAAGACTTGCTCTTGAAAGCGAATGCTAACATCTATCCTGCTGGCACACACTTGTTCCTCAATAACACACCTTTCTCCTCAGTCACTTTCCTGCAATGCTGGTTTGGGGAAGATAAAAGAAAGGCATCCACTCCCGCTGTCACAAAGGATCCTGGAAAAAAATACAGTATCTAGTCTGGATATGGCCTCCCCATGAAATCCAATCACTCTGCTTCTGCTTTAGTATTTTAGTACATCTATCACAATATTCATAAGAGCTTTTGGTGAGCCAGACCACTATTATTAAAAAAATACATTTTATTTTTTATGTAATGAAAATAAATGAGACCTATCTTCATATTAAGATTTAAAACTATGTCAAACTAAGCAAGGTCATTTTTAATTGCACACAGTTCTCTAGAAGGAAAAAAATTAGAGATCTCAATATGTAATTGCACATTTGAAAAATGTTTTCCAAAGTCAAGCCAAAACCTAAAAGCTTTTCCCTAAGACATGTAAGCAGATCTGCAGAATCAAGAACAGAGAGCATAGCATTAACTTTTTTCCCTGAGTACATAACAGCTTTTCAGTCCACAGCCACGATACACTCAAACTGTCTGTGTGCCAAAGCCAGAGAGGCCCGCATAAGAGCAAACACCCAGAGAAACCTTGTGGAGAAACTTGGGCACTCTGACACCACTGGCCACTAGACAACCAGGAGCTGTCTGAAATCCAGCCTACACAATCGGAAGGTGGGAATGCTCTCTGGGTGGCTTCCCAGCCAATCATGACTTCATCCGCCTCTTGCCTATCACTTCACTACTCTAGTAAACAAATGTCTCTCCACTTTATTGTGCACAGATATTTCCAAGTGGTTTTCAAATGTTAGTCCAGTTTACATTAAACGGAAAAACAGCCAGGCATGGAGGCACACGACTATAATCTGGTATGTGGAAGTAAAGGGGTTGTAATGCAATGCTCATCCTTGGCTACATCTCTAGTTTGAAGTTAGCCTGATCTACATTAAGCCACAACAAAACATACAAACAAAGAGAGGATACTGGAAAAGAAGGGAGAGAAGGGAAAGAAAGGAAGCAAAGATCATACAAATCTCTGGGGTCACGGGTATAACTTTCTGTGAAGTTACAGAAATGGTCATCTACCTTACAAAAGCAAACACAAGCCCAAAGTCATCATTGTTACCCACCCAAGTGTCATAGGGCTATCTTTCTTTCTTTCTTTTTTTTTTTTTTGTTTTTCGAGACAGGGTTTCCCTGTGTAGCTTTGCGCCTTTCCTGGAACTCACTCTGTAGACCAGGCTGGCCTTGAACTCACAGAGACCCTCCTGCCTCTGCCTCCCGAGTACTGGGATTAAAGGCGTGAGCCACCACCGCCCGGCCCAGGGCTGTCTTTCCAAGGATCCGGGGCATCTGGCAATCTTCCAGGATGCCATAACTTTCTCACTTCTAAACTATATTATTCTCAAAACTCTGCCTCTTTCAAAACAATCATATTCTGCTTTGGCCTCAAAAAATAATTTATTCAAAACCAAAGACATGAAGAAGCCATGTGTATCTTCCCTGGGAAGGAACTGGAACGGCCACTGCAGTAGATGAAGACTGGCAAAGGGAGCATCTGCAAGGACACAGTGCCCACTGGGCATGCTGGGCAGCCATGCCAGAGCTGGCGCAGCAAAGCAGGGCGGGGCACATGGGTCCACAGCTGGATAGGTCTGGCTCTGCTGTCACTCCCTAGGGCCACTCCCTTGACCCAGACACTTCCTCTGATCGTCTCTTCTTAAGGGTCTTATTGTTCCTTAGTTTTAAATATAATTGGTCTTGGGGTTCCAAAACAGAAAAACACAGCACTGGCCAGGAAAGTACTATAGACAGCGAAAGGGGTTTATGCTTGTCATTGTGCTAGATGTATTGTTGTTTGTTTTGGTTTGGTTTGTCTCAACAATAAATGGAAATCAATCATTTTTAGGTATCTCCATCTAATTCATTGTTACTCCAAACACTGTTGGCTTACACTGCGCCAAACTGTGAAGCAGATTCAACCCATGGACGTCACGTCCGTAACTGTAGTCACACAAAGCTCTGGGCACAATGCCTCACACGCAACAGCAGAGTTCGGCCAGGAGCACTAACACAACTCAGAATGTTACCAATTTTCAAGAAAACTGGCTGGAGCCAGGCAGGGTGGCACATGCCTTTAATCCCAGAATTCTGGAGGCAAAGATAGATGAATCTCTGTGAGTTCAAGGCTAGCCTGGTCTTCATGGTGAGTTCAAGGCTGGCCAGAGAGACCGGTCTCAAGAAAAGGAAGAGAGGGAGAAGAAAGAAGCCTGGTTGGTTTGCTTGGAATGCTAGCAGACAGACTCAAAAGGACCACAGATGACAGAAAAGAGAGGAACAAAAAGGAACAGAAAGCCGGGCAGGCAGAATGAGGCAATGGACACACACTCTTGAGCTCTGTCTGTCTTTGCGGCTACCCTCTACAGAGAGGAATGCACACGTTTCCTGAAGCTGCCCTACCGCATCTGTTCTCTACACTTCCTACTGCTGAAGCCTGCAAACCACGTCTGCCTTTACAAAGGCCAGTTTGGCTCAAGCCGGACTATGCTTTGCTGGGCTTCATTGTGAGCTTGCTTTCCTTAGCCTCAAAGAAAACTGTCAAAACATAAGCTGAGTGCTTATCCCTTCTGGGAATTTTGTATTGATAGGAAGTGGTGGTATCTATAAAATCTCCTCCCCCTTTTATGGAGTTTAAGATTTATTGTTTATTTGAGACAGGGTCTCACTGTGTAGCCCTAGCTGGCCTTGAACTCATAGAGATCCACCTGCTGCTAAAATTTGTATTTTAACTGGTAACATAACAACATAAAAGCTTTATATATTATGGGTACTGTGTGATATTTCCACACATGCACACACATGGGATAATGTCTTCTCAGGTCAGCCATCTCACTCATAACTCAAGTCACTGTGATGGAACCTTTTTTAAAAGTCTTGCTATATATGTGCCCCCCTCTGGCGGGGGGAAGATGGTGTGTGTGTGTGTGTGTGTGTGTGTGTGTGTGTGTGTGTGTGTGTGCATGGAGGTCAGAATCGAAGAGTCTGCCTCAATTGCTCTTACTTTATTTATTTTGGGGGACAAGGTCTCCCACTGAACCTAGAGCTTACCTATTCAGCTAGACTAGCTGGCCAGCAAGCCCCAGCAATCCTATCTGCACCGTCCTCAGCACTGGGGTTACAGGTGTGCACACCAGCCGGGTCTTTTACACAGGTTCTAGGCATCCACACTCAGGTCCCTGGGTGCTTGCATGTCAAGCGTTCTACCCACTGAACCATCCAACCACCCTCATTTGCACACTTGTAAAAGAAATTACAGTCAATTCTGCATTCAGCTCCTTAGATTCAATATTGTTTTAAAAGTGCTGCTTTCATAATGAAAAACTTGGAATATAATGTTTGAATGACTTATACCATAATGTATCTGCTTACTCTACACTTAATTTGCTTCCACTTTTTTTCCTATGCTAAATGAAAACTATTTCCATTTTTGTACAATTGACATAAATATAGTACTACCAAAAAAAAATGTCCTAAAAGTGCTTATAAAATATATAGTGGATTTGGATCCTATCTTTATTTAAAGGATTTAATGCCTACAGGATTTTCCTACAGGCTGGGGAGATTGCTCAGGGGAATGGGTACAAGAACTTGCTGCACAAATGTGAGGGAGGACCTGAGTTAGAATCCCTGGAATCCACATAAAAGCCAAACACAGAACATGAACATCTAACTCAGCACTCCTGTGGGAGATGAGGGACACACAGGAGAATCCCACACATAGAACATGAACATCTGTAACTCAGCACTCCTGTGGGAGATGAAGGACACACAGGAGAATCCCAGACACAGAGCACGAACATCTGTAACCCAGCACTCCTGTGGGGAGATGAGGGACACACAGGAGAATCCCAGACATGGAACATGAACATCTGTAAGCCAGCACTCCTGTGGGGAGATGAGGGACACACAGGAGAATCCCACACACAGAGCATGAACATCTGTAACCCAGCACTCCTGTGGGAGATGAAGGACACACAGGAGAATCCCCAACAGCTTGCAGAACAGCCAGCCTGGCATACATAGTGGGAAAACACAGACCTGGTCTCAAATAAGATGAAGGTAAGGACAGACACAGAAGTTGTTCTCTGATCTCCACAAATGCACTGTGGCAGCCACACACCCACATTCACATTAACATCCCCTCTTTCTCTCCCCTCTCTGGCACACTGGCACATACACGCTCATATACATCATCATCATCACCATCATCATCATATAAAAAATAGAATGCACTTCAAGAAGTCTTCCACCAGTTAAGAGGACACTGAAGAGCAAGCAGGGTGGGGCTGGAGGAGAAGCATTGAGGTTTTCCAGCCCAACACAACTAGGTGAGGAACTGGAAACATCCTTTCCAGGATGCCTTTAAGAAGAGACGCTCTGTGCAGGTAACTCCAGACGTGTACATTCTGGGCTTTCTAACTATGACAAACAGATGTCTCTAGAAATGTTTCTCAGTAATTAATCTTAGAAAATAATAAATATTACCGCAAAAGTAAAATCTCTTTAAACTACTCAATACTGGTAGATTTTTAAGATAAGCTAATAAATATTAGGAGTGTTTATCCTTTTCTTTCCTTTTTTTTCAAGGCAGGGTTTCTCTGTGTAGCCCTGGCTGTCCTGGAACTTGCTCTGTAGACCAGGCTGGCCTCAAACTCAGAGATCCGCCTGCCTCAGTGTTGGGATAAAGGCATGTGCCACAACTGCCCTGCTGAATGTTTTCCAATGTGTTTGAAAGACTCACACTTCCATGGGAGGAGAATGTTTTATTTCTTACACACCAATCTGAAGGGCCCTAAAAAACACACTCCACTTGATTAAGACAAATTCAAGTCCTTTGTTTATAAACAAAAACTGTAACATGCATTTGAAAATACATAGACAAATAGCAATGTAAAATGGATAGAAATTAAAGGATATGAAATGAATACTGGAGCTAGAGAAAAACATTAAAACGCAAACTGGCTTAGGAAAACGTAGCTGAAATCTCTGACATGAGCATTTTGCATTCCTGAAAAGGTCTGTGTGATAAAAATTCTATTCAATTTTGCTACTTAGTTCTATCATACAATATTCACATGATTTGAGTTCATCTGGCCAATCTTGGGTTTCAATAATGTGAATCACATGTGCATCAATTTGTCCAATCATCTAATAATCACTGAGGACTCACTATCTGCTCGGCACTTAGTTGGGCACTGGACAGACAACAGCAAATAAACTGTATTGTTTGTGCTCATTGGACTTAATCTATTTTTGATGGATGCTTATAATCAAGTATTGTATTACAGGAACATGCTCAAGAATTCCAATATTCTTCATATTCTAGAAACCTCCATCAGCCCCTCCCTTCAGTCACAGAAGGAAGCTACTCAAACATACAATGAATCTCTAAGAGCATTTCATGAGAATTTGAGATCCATACATATCAGCATATATTACATAATCTTATTTCATAAGAGACAACACTGAACTTAAATGATAACCAACCTGGTTACCCCGCTTCAGAGCTTTTATATAAGCCAACAATCAGATGAGTCACAGAGAACTGCTTGTTTTCCAGAGTTTTATACTCCATTTCTGCCATAAAATACCATAATACCATTTTATTAATTGGTTGGCTGGTTTTTAAATAAAAACTGGTGATAAAATATTTGTACCTAGTTAGAAAAATTACCCTGGTCATTTGATTCATTAAACTTGTTATTTCATCAAACAGTAGCCCTGATAACACACATGTACAAGATATTTAATCAAAAAACAAAAACAATTCAACTGAATCTACTCACAGAGGGTGTTAAGTCCTTCCTAACAGCAGCCTAAAGCTAATCATAAAAACTGTTTCTTCCCTTCCTATCTAAAATAAATGTGTTGGAATTCAATGACTAAATTCTCCCCTTAGACAGGCCTTCCATGGGAACAGTTCTGCCTCTGACTAGATAGAGGGCTAAGAAACCTGCACTAAGCCTGGCAGTGGTGGCACACGCCTCTGATCCCAGCACTGGGGAGGCAGAGGCAGGCGGATCTCTGTGAGTTTGAGGCCAGCCTAGTCTACAGAGCGAGTTCCAGGACAGCTAGGGCTACACAAAGAAACCCTGTCTCAAAACAAACAAAAACAAAAAAAGGGAAGGAGGAGGGAGGGAGAGAGGGAGGAAGGAAGGGAGGGAGAGACAGAGGGAGGGAGGGAGGGAGGGAGGGAGGGAGGGAGGGAGGGAGGGAGGGAAGGAGGGAGGGAGGGAGGGAAGGAGGGAGGGAGACCTGCATGCACACAGGTGGCATTGTGTGAACATAAATGTGACTGTGACTTTCCTTTCTCCTTCATCCACGATGACATCGGAAGCCCCTATCTACAACTTGAAAATATTTAATTTCCCAAATACATTTGGGGAAGTTCTTTGAAGACAGTTGTATACACCCTTCTGTGTATTCTGGCCTGGAACTCACCATAGCTCAGGCTGGCATCACAGTCAAAGCAATCCTTCTGCCCCAGCCTCCCACGCAATGAGATTACTGATGTGAACTACCACATCTAGCTCTAAATTTCTTCCTTTCTTTCTTTCCTTTGTTTTTCAAGATGGGGTTTCTCTGTGGGTATCCTTGGCTGTCTTGGAACTCACTTTATAGACCAGGCTGGAACTCAAACTCACAGAGATCCACCTACCTCTGCCTCCCGAGTGCTGGGATTAAAGGCTTGTGCCATCACCATCCAGCTGGAGTAAGTATTTTAAACAAAGTTTCTAAATAATTTCTGAGATTCCTGGACTCCACTTTGAGAAACACTGCTAAATAGTCCAGATTAAGAATCAGTGTTTTATTTTAATGTAAAACAATGACTCCATATAAATTGAGAGATGAATCCCAAAAGATTCACCTGAGGAACTGAGATGCAGCTCTGTTGGTCAAATGCTTGCCATGTGAACAAAAACTCCTGAAAAGAAGCTGCATCTGTCTGACTGTCAGAGACTGACTGGCTGCCGACTAGGCCTTCAGTACTGTGGAGAGTATGCAATGCTGCAGACCCATCCCATAAGGCTAACGACCTTAGCTTGGGCTAGTTCTCTCTGAAACAGCCGTTCCTTGCCCACCTCCTTATTGGAACTAACATCTTGTGACAACAGATAAAAAACCTTTTACAATCTACTGACTTAGGAGAACACTGGCATCCACCAATCCAAACACTAAGAATGTCATCAGATAAACCAAGCAGTGGTTACTCACACCTTTAATCTCAGCCCTCAGGAGGCAGGAGGATCTCTGAGTTCAAGGCCAGCCTGGTTTACAGATCAAGTTCCAGGACAGTCAAGGCTACAAAGATAAACCCTGTCTTGAAGAGAGAGAAAAGGAAAAAAAAAAAAAAAAAAGCAAGGGAAATCAGATCAATTAATGAGGTAGTTTTGAATAAATACAGTGCCTACATCAAACGCTTATAATGTTCCACACCATGTACAGAAGCTGAATCAATCATTCCTGAAGCTTTAACATAGCTAAAACAGACCCCACAAACTAAGACCCCTCATACACGTAGCCTGACCACTTTAGAAATTGCTGTGGAATAACCCTTTTGTACATTGTGAAGATGTTTTACTCTCATTGGCTTAATAAAGAGCCAAGTGGCCAATAGCTAGGCAGGAAGAGGTTAGGCAGGAAAGCCAGACTGAGAGAACACTGGGAAGAAGGGTCGCCAGCCAGATGCAGACAAAGCAGGAGATGAACATGCCCTGCTGAAAAAAAAAGTACCACCACATGGTAGAGCATAGGTAAGAAATATGGGTTAATTTAAGTTGAAAGAGCTAGTTAGTAACAAGCCTAAGCTATCAGCTAAACATTTATAATTAATACTAAGTCTCTGTGTGGTTATTTGGGAGCAGGCTGGTGTGACAGAAAACCCAGCCTACAAGAAATCAGTATGGAGATTCCTTAAAACCCTAAAAAGAGACTGCCTACTAGCACTCCTGGGTATTTATCCAAAAGCAATGAGGTCAGCCTACAAGGCATATTTGCATATCGTATTTATTGTAGCACACAATAGCACCAGCTTAAGTATTTGTCGACAGACAATAAATAATGAAAATGTGGCATACACACAATGGAATAAAATCATGTCATTTTTAGGAAAATAGATGAAACTGGAGACCATCATGTTAAATTAGCCAGACATCAAAAGTACCGCTTGGTTTCCCTCACATGTGAAAATTAAATTTTTTTTTTAAATGACCTTAAAGTTGAAGAGGGACTATTGGAAAAGAGAAGGAGCCAGAGAGGAAAGAGGGAAGAGTAACAGATCAAAGTATGATATTGGTACATAAAGAAAGTCAGTGAAACCCCCAATCTGTAGAATTCAAATGCTTTCATAATTATAAATCTATACTCCTGTAAGGCAGGAAAACAACACCCCCAACCTAACTTTGATTGCACCTATCCAGGGAAATTGTTCCAGAGTACAAGCAAATTCCCTGAACGGCAATGGAATAGCCAAAGATGGCTTTGGGCAAAGTAGTCCAGGGTTAGCAACCTCCCCTAGATCCCACCTGAACCTCTTCATTCCCTAGATCTCACAATATGCAATGCAGTCTTCCCTGACAACACTTAAAACTTTTTTTCACATTTATGGTGTGTGTGACAGTCAGAGGACAACTTGTAAGAGTTGGTTCTCACTGTCTCCCATGTAGGTTCTTAGGGTCCAACTTGGGTCCTCGGGCTTGACAGCAAGCACCCTTACACACTACACCTTCTCCTCAGCCACCTCCCTGACATCTGACCAGAGAATTTTGAGAAGTGATGCCTTCAATCACAAGAGAAATAAGATGAACCATATGAACGCTGAGCCAGATCACAGCCACACAGTGCCCTGACCATCTCTATTCCAACGATTCTCATCTCAAGTCCCCTCCCCTCAGTCAGCCTTCCCACAGCCACTCAGAAGGCTCGGATGACAGGGGACAACCAGAGGCCCGTTGATCTCTCAGATCCTTCCTTCTCTTGGCGCCTCCTTTGGCTTAGATGATATCTAAGAGACTATCAAATACTCTTGTCTAATCTGTCATACCACGAAAAGCCCAGAACCACCCACCATTCGGAAGCCATTAACCGGTTTAAACCTGCTTCCTGATTCATAAAATAGTAACTGTCTCATAACTGAGAGGAGTGAATGAGTATTTAGTATAATGCTTAGTAGACAGTAAGCACTTAATATTTTTGCTGTTATTTCATCCACTTATTTCCAAATCTTCTACCACTTCTTTTAAAAATCACGTTAAAAAAAAAGTACCTTCTACAAAAGGTCATCTTCCTCACCTTCAACAATTACTTTTGCCTCCCACTTACCAAGATATTTGAAGCTTGAAGTGTCTCCCAACGCTTCCATTTCATACCTCCCAACCCCCACCTCCCACCCCAATAGTCTCAAGCCTGATTCCTTCCACACATGCTCTGGTCTTGTTTCCCTGGTGCTGTTCTTCCCACCAGCCTGTATGTCTGAGATCTTCAGCTCCTTCCTCTGCACTCCGAAATCTTTACCTCAGGAATATGCTTCCGTTTCTCCTCTAACAGTGACAGCAGGGGCTGGAGAGGTGGCTCAATGGTGAAGAGCACTTGTCCTTACAGAGACCCACAGTTCAATTCCCAGCACCCACAGGACCACGTGGCCAGCTCACCACTGCCCATAACTTCGGTTCCAGGGGATCCAATACCTTCTTCTGGCCTCTGGAGTACCAGACACACACAGGGTACACAGACATATGTGAAGGCAAAACATCCATGCACATAAAGTAAATAAATCAATCTTAAAATATTCTTACAGGGCTACAAATTCCCATGATGTGAAAGGGAAAAATCAGTAGCCATCTTGAGAGATGCTTCCCCCTCCCCTCCTCCAAAGGTATTTGCTGACCAGCAGTTTTAAAAGTGATCAGAAGTTGAACTTAAGGCTGGGACAATAAATCTATGTATCCTGGACTTGGCAAAACAAGATATGGGGAGTAATGGACTCAATTGACCAGAAGTTGACCTCAGAAGAAAGTAGGACTGCAACAATAAATCTGAATGTATATATCCTGGGTTCAACAAAAGCAGGATACAGGGAGTAAAAATTTATGTCTCTACAGATACCCTGAATCCTGTTAGCCATCAGTAACCTCATGCTTATAGTTCAGCCAGTAACTTCAAAGAACTGCCTCACTCCTAGCCCCCTCGTCCAATCCCAAGCTGCATGTGAACCTTTCCTATATAAACCCCTTCAAGTGAGTGCTCAGGGCCGTTCTCCTCCACCCTCTGTGTCGGATGTTGGACACGGACCAAGCTTGCTTGTTTTGTTATTAAAAACCTCTGTGTGCTTGCATCAGATATTGGCTCTGTGGTGGTCTTGCTTGGGGGACTTGCGACCTGGGCACAACAGATGCATGACACCACTATCCTCCAACACCGCCTTTCTGCCTTTCCTCCTCAGCCAGCTTCTGAACTGTGTGCTCCACAAGCTGTCTCTATACTTCCCAACCCCCACTCCAACCTGAATACCATTTCTGCCTCGGAGGCTACCTTCACCTCTTTTCCTAAAGCCCCATACAATACTGGCACAGGTCTACAGCATCCACCAAGTTGCAGAGGACAGAGGTCACCCGCTTTCTGGATGTCTGCACGGGAGGCTATTGGCTCGTCACTCTTCTCTCGGGCCATCTCTGAGTTTTCTTCTCCTGGGCCTCTGCCCGTTCCTCTTACTCCTCAGGAAGCTTTTCCTCCTTTGCTTGCCCAGCTCCCTTCCAGTCAACCACTGTCAACTCAGCAATTCCCCTCCTAACAAACTTTCTTCTTTAGACCTCATCACTCCCTCAAATCGCACATCTGCAAACATAATTCCAAGTTGAACACATCCACGGGTATGTCAAACTATTCAGGACCCAAACTTTCATATTCTCCCCTCTACCGTGCCAAACCTACACAAATGACATCTGTATCCACTCTATCACACAAGCTTACAGCTAGAATTAAGCTAGAATTGCCCGCTCCTCACTGTAATAAACGTTTACTGGGCAGAAATGAAGAGCACAAATAACACTGACTAGATAGAAGGAAAATTGAGTCTGCACATCTATCAAGCTGAACTAAATGCATTAAAAGTGGGAGGAAAGGCCTTCTGTGAGGCATGAGATTCACACATGTATACCACACGAGGATAAACTAGGAACCGGGAGTGATTTAAGGGAAGGGTGCGTGAGCAGAGGTATGATGCTAGTCACGAGACCCTCCCATGTGAGGTGAAGTGTCCATTGTTTTAATGCCTCCGTCTCCTTCCTGAGACGGTCCTAGGCTAGTCAGAAATCCTGGACGCCTTACCAGCAGTGTGTTGGGAGTGGGAACTGGTCCAAACATGATGTGAGGGAAACACTGCCAGGGGCATTTCTAGGAATTGTTTGGCTTTGCCCCTCTCTGGTTCCAATCATTTTCCTGCTCCTTTCAATTATCATCCCGTGAGGTTGATAAAATAGATACAGTCACCTGACCCACAGCCCAAGAATTAACTGACTCACGAGAGGGAAGAGCCAAGGGACGTACAGAGAGATGGTGCTGTACCTTCCACTGAGCTCGCCTTATCTTGAGATTGTGTGTTCTTACAACAACAAATCACTTTAAAGTTTAAAAAAAGGATGTGGTTATAGAAACCAATCATTCTTACAGCACATGTTATTAGCTGGTTGTGATGGTTCACACCTGGAAATCCAGCGCTCAGGAGGCTGAGGTAGGGGGCTGCATGAGTTTGAGGACACCCTAGTCAACCGGTGAGCTCTGGGCGGTCTCCACTATAGCCTGAAACACTGTCTCAAAACCACCACCAATCTCGCTCCTGGTCCTTCCTTGTTTGTTTTTGTGGTAAGTCTGAAAGTGGATCTCAGAATTAGACTTAATGAATCATAGTCTGGGAACCCCGACTTTTACCAGAAGACTTCAAGAGCATGGTTAGGCTTCAAATGCAGAAAATGCTTCAAATGCAGAAAAAAGGTGCTGACTTAAATAAAACCCACAACGTACTGATTCATTCCAGAAGCATTTACCCCTCATCTCCCAAGTCTCCTACTGAAGTACTAAAGAAAACAGAGGCGAGTTTCTGCCAGCCTAGAGTACAAGGGTTAATGATAAAGAACATGAGACTACTCCCAAATGGTATAATATTAAAACTGTGGCCAGGCAGTGGTGACTCACACCTTTAATCCCAGCACTCGGGCGGCAGAGTCAGGTAGATCTCTGAGTTTGAGGCCAGCCTGGGCTACAGAGTGAGTTCCAGGTCAGCCAGGGCTAAACAGAGAAACCCTGACTTGGAAAAAAAAAAATTAAATTGTGGTAAGCACAAGAAGCAGCATTTCATGCTAGTGAACCTGTAAATTCTCTACCCAAGTAACACCAAGGCCTGAAGGCAGAAGAGAGGACAGGTAAGGGACAGACTACAGGGCTGAAGGCAGAAGCCTACCAGCCACGGGGAGCCTGACACTGTGAGGAGCAAGGTCAGAGGGGAAGCAATTGCCACAGTTCCGGCTAGAGCCAGGAATTACAACAGGAAGCTGCTGACAGGCTTTAATTAAACACGCTGCTGAAGAGGGATGTGCACAGGCTTGTCTTTTTCAAGAATAAACTAGAGAAGCAGCCCACACAGAAGCAGACAGACCAACTGAGGCTGATGCAGTTGCTGTGGTGGGACCCAAGCTGAGGACTTGGAAGAAATGGGCACAGGCAAGGAGTAAAGGGGAGACTGTGAAAGGGGGGGGGGGGGTGTCTACGGCTGCTGAGTCAAAGAAACAGGACAACCTTTCCAGCTCCTGTGAAGCATGAAAAATACCTCGGGGGGGGGGGGGGAGGAAAGAAGGAGAAGAAAGAAGGAAGGAGAGAGGAGATAGAAGAAGATGGAGAAGACAAGAAGGAGGAGGAGGAAGGAAAGGAAAGGAAGAGGAAGAAGAGGAAGAGGAAGAGGAAGAGGAAGAGGAAGAGGAAGAAGAAGAAGAAGAAGAAGAAGAAGAAGAAGAAGAAGAAGAAGAAGAAGAAGAAGAAGAAGAAGAAGCAGCAGCAGAAGCAGCAGCAGCCGCCACCATCTCTGACAAGAATTAATTCATCTGCAGCTCTAGGGAAGGGAGACAGTACCAAGAAATGCCCTTTCCTGGAGGCTCTGCAGCAAGCCAGAACTGAAGAAACTGAGAAACTAGCTCACAGAAATGTAGATGGCGAAAGGAGAGGGAGGGAGGGGAAGAGGGGAGGGAGGGGGAGAGGGGAGGGAGGGAGGGTCAGATGATGAGATCCTACTTCCAATAGCCTATAGCTATTAGTTACTACTCCATACAGAGGAAGGGGAGAACCACAGTTAATCTACTCATGGAAGAAATGAAAGTTGCACATTAATTTTCCAAAAGGTGTATTCAACACTAAGATAAAAAGCTTATTAAACAGGTCCTAACAAACAAGTCTACATCATATTCTAACTGTACAATTCACTGCCTCTTCCTAGGCCTCAGAGGCATTTCACTTCAAATTTACATGCATTTTTCTTTACATCTAGCTTCCTGCTGTTCAGGCACGGAAATCCCCAGGCCAACAAATGTACAAGGGCAGGCCACTACCTAAAAGAGCTGATGAGTACGAGCTAGCCCCAGGGTAAGACCAGGCACCCTCAAAAGCCTAGCTACCAAATGCAGCATGTGATCCCAGCAGTCCACCCAAACACATCCATATTCATGAAGTTTTCTGGAAAGCTCTACCATGTTCAGACAACCTACGGGAATGTTCCCCAGGCCTCAAGCAGGGCATGACTGGGACCTACCCCTGGCACTTGGGGTGTACAGAAGGCCTCTAAGGAAGACTTACCCCTTCCTTCCGCATCCAACCAATCAACAGTACCTTGCTAAGCTTGCTGGGTTTGCATTTCTCTTTTAGAAGTCCAGTTGCTGTTTAAAAATAATAATAGGTTTCTCCGCAGTCATTTGAATGCTAACAGCCTCAGCAGACACCATTCATTTCCGGAAGCCCCTACCCTCTGCAGCAAACTTGCTGAGCCACCTTTCTGGTACAATCGAAAACATACCTTTTTAAAGAAAATCTAGGACACAGCCTACCCCAGCGTGCTACGGCTTAGAAATGAACCCTACAGCACTTCTAAGCCAGCGACATCAATTACCAAGGTGACATCATTGCATCCTCCCCAAACAAAAAGCTGCTTAAGATTCTAAGAGTTGGAAATAAACAGGCAGGGAATGACCAGAATTCAGAGGAGGCTCACAGTAGAACACTAACATCTCAAGACTTCATTCAACCTTCCCACTGAAGTGTAAACAGTGGGTTTTCTAGTTGACCCTTTGTTTCTGAGATAAAATGCTAAGCAAAAGCAGCCTGGGAGAAGGGAAGGGTTTACCTGCCTTACAGGTGACAGTCTATTATTACCAAGGGTAATAGCAGGGTCCACATGCCCAGGGAGGTCACACCCACAGGCTGGGTCCTCCTGCATCAATCAGCAATCAAGAAAATGCCCCAGACATGCCCACAGGCCAGTCTAATTAAGGCACATCTTCAGATGAATCTCCTTTTTCCCCAGGTGAGTCAGGTTGACAATAAAACTACCCAAGACAGAGGGCCTTTGGTTGGAAAGGCAGGGCGCCTGACAATATTCTCAAATCTATCTGCCCTCTAACTAGTGATATCTAATAACGTCAAAGAAAAGCCTTGATTATATTTTTTTCCTGGCCTAGAACTCATTCTATATCTCAGGCTGGTCTAGCTAGAACTCACTATGCAACAAGACTGGTTCCAGACCACCTGCTCAGGCCTCTGGGGAGCTGGGATTACAGGCCTGAGCCACTCACTCCCTGGTAACACCACAGCGTCATTAACCCTCTTCACCATTTTATCACCAAGGCCACAGCGTACTTCTCATTTTAAGCCTAATCACATCTATTTGGCATTTCTATAGCCTACCTATAATGTTATCACTCCTGTACCCAGAAAATGTCAAAAGCTGCCAGGTCTACAGACTAAACTTCAATTCTACTCTCATTTAAGGACTGCCACAAGGCCAATTTTATCTTCCAGTCTTGGCTCCTGTGACTCATCTGATCTATTCACTGACAACTCAAATCTCTAAGGGTCCAACTACTCCGTCTCTGAAACAGTTTTCTGGATTCTTTTAACAAGTGATGAAAATGTATACTGCTCCCTTTAGACAGTACTGCTGAATTCAAACACAGCTTCCTCATTTCCGAGGATATGTTTGCTGGTTTTGATTGGCATTTCTTTTTATGTTCCATGAATTATATCGCTCTACTCTGAAGTTATCATTATTCATATGTAACTTCATTTCATATGTATCAGCTTTCTTAAAGAGTTCCTTCCTAACAGAGGAAAATAATTTTTCTACATGTGCAATCGCTGTTCATAAACCATGAAATGACAGGTATCAAAAACTTCTTGAATATATATTTGTACTTGTTTATACGTTAAAATATATCTGGAAGAATGAATAGCAACTGTTGCTGGTGCCTGCCTTTATACAAGAAAGCTTCCCTACACACACACACACACACACACACACACACACACACACACACACACACACACGAGTTTATTCTTCCATATGCTTTTACTAATCATGTGACTGTATAGCCTATAAAAAGTATACCTGGAATTATTAACAGCATGAAATTAAAGTGTAATATCCCTGATGCCACAAAAAATTCGGCAGGATTCTATGATTTAAAAGTTTTTAATTGGTATTCCGTAAACCAAATATCAATCCATTAAAATTAAAAGCCATTAAAAAAAAAAAAAAAGGCCACATTTTTCCCTACCCGTCACCATGACTCAAAACTCCCTTAGTTGAAAAGTGAACAAATATTCTGAACAGGGCAGTAAATACATTACGCCATTATCTGTTATCAAATTATTGAGGATTGTTTATCACATTAGTATAATAAAGGAAAGCCACAAAGAGGCTATGTATAATCTCTCTAATTCCTGTTTCTTTCCTTTTCCTCTCAAGTAACTAAATTAAATTTGCTTCACTCAAAGAACATTTGTATTAGTAAAAGAACCCATTTAGGAATCCTAGAGGGCTGACCCAAGCCGACAGAGCAGTGCAGGGCTGTGTGAATGTCCTCACTGTCTCCCCGAACATCTGCCTTTCCATCCAGCCAAGGCTACTGGGCCCGAGAGGGCTGGACAGGGAGTACTCTTGTTTATCTCTCGAGCCTCCCAATGTCACAGAGCCAAGCACTTATGAAGACAGTAATTCAAGCTCTTAATGTTACTATTGCAAGGCTCTCGCTCTTTGCTGAGAAGCTGGGTGAACTTTCAGACTCCAAAATGTCATCAAATACTTGACACTTGTTCTCATCAAAATCCATCTACCAATGTCCTGGCATTGAGCAACTCAGCAGGCAAAAATAAACAAATATATAACCTAATAAGATCAGAATATGAATTATGTTTCAGATATTCAGAAATGCGTGTTGATTTGATCTGACTTTTCTGTCTGATGAACTGTCCAGTCTTCCACTAAGGCCTTCTTCACATGGCCATGGCCTTTTGTTTCCCACACGCTCCTATACCCAATGTCTGTGGACTTGGCTGCATTAGCTCTCCAATCTTCATCAATTGCTTATTCATTTTCACATGGTATAAACCAAGTATTTGAGGCAAAGGTTAATTAGTTTATCACATTAGCATAATAGTTCACATTGTGTTCACAAATCATACTGATAACTCTGGACCCTATAAACATACACTATGATAAAGTGCCCAACTTACAATAAGTTTTTTAAAAACAGTAAATTGTATCTAGCAAAAGAAAAAACCCAGAGTCTGAGACAGAATAGGTGAAAAAAATTTTGAATGGCATTTTTGATGAAATCTCTTTATTTTATCAAAATGTAAGCTATGTCCTTCTCTTCCACTACAGGAGGATATACCTTGTAGCAGTAAGCTTTCCCACAGCAAATGATTCATTCTTTCCCCATTTCTCCTGCTATTGCCTTACTTGGATCAAGTGCTAGGCTCCAGCACCTGTGGCTAGTGAATGCTCAAATCCAAACAGGTTAAATGGCCCTGCAGAGTACGAAACTACACCTTGGACTAGGAACACTACCCTGTCATAACAGCCTCTCAGCAAAACTGGGCTAAAAACTGTCACTTAGGACCCAGACATCAATTATCAAGACTTTGGGGTCAACCTTCTTAATCTGAAAAGGCGTCTTTATTTCCTAGAAATACAATGGACAGTTGAAATGGAATTTCTGTCTGGGATGAAAGCTACTTTTAATCAGTAGCTGTTCACGCTGATGTAAAACCCAATTCTGTGCACATGTAAAATACCCACGAGGTACTAGGTTAACTGGAAAGGAAAAGCACAAATTTAGTGACCACAAATAAACCTAATTTTCCTAGTTATCATCAGCAAACACTTGAGCAGCTTTCAACTCCTGTAGGGTACAGGGGATAATAACAAAAAGTCAGTTATAGATCTGTTGGGAATATTATTTTAAGGCGTGTTACTTTTGTTTATGTTGCATTTGTTTAACTCTGTGAAACTGTGTTACTTTGCCTGTCTAGAACACCTGATGGTCTAATAAAGAGCTGAACGGCCATATGGAAGCAAGAGAAAAGATAGGCAAGGCTGGCAGACAAAGAGAATGAATAGAAGGAAAAATCTGGGAGAGGGATGTAGATGTAACCAACCGTCTTATTAAATAAGAAACACAGAGCCGATTCAGAGAAGAAAACCAAGAGGTCAGAACTAAGAGCCTTACCCTTCCTGCTTCAGCCAAAAGAGCTCTCCGAAAAGGACCTACTTCCTGTGTGTATGTCTTTATATAGTCTAGCTGTTCTGCCTTCTCATTGGTTGTAAACCCAAACACATGACTGCCTCGTCATTGCCTGTCTGTAGAAACTTCCAGGTCTTCTATGGTTGGTATTGAGATTAAAGGCATGTGTCTCCAATGCTGGCTGTATCCTTTTACACACAGAAATCTACCTAGCTCTGTCTACCAAGTGCTGGGATTAAAGGCGTGCGCCACCACTGCCACGCTCTTGCTATGGCTCTAATAGCTCTGACCCCCAGGCAACTTTATTTATTAACATACAATTAAAATCACATTTCAGTACAAGTAAAATACCACCATAGAGGGAGATCTAGGATCAAGAGGGGAGGAGGACTCCAGGGGCCAGCCACCCAGCTACACAACCAGCAATGGAGTAAGAAAGAAAGGGTATACAGAAATAGAGAAAGGTAAAAGCCCCCAGAGGCAAAAGACAGACAAGTTCATTTAAGAAAAACTAGCAAAAAACAAGCCAAGCTAAGGCCAGACATTTATAATTAAGAATAAGTCTCCATGTGTGATTTATTTGGGAGCTGGGTGGCAGGCCCCCCAAAAGAGCAAAAACAAACAACAACATGGATCCTAACTACATGCAATTTACAACTGAGAACACACTAAACCATCCAGAAGCATGCCAAGACCTTTGAACCAGGTGTGGTAGTCCACACCTACAGGCCCAACACTCCAAAGGCTGCAGCAGGAAGATGAAGCGTTCAAGGCCAGAGGCCAGAGGGCTGGCTGGGAGGAGCATATACTCTGCAAAAGCAGAATCTGCAGGGGATGGAGACAGGCAGATCCCTAGGGCTCACCGGTCAGCCAGTTTAGCTCCAATGGAAAGCTCCAGTTTCAGTGAAACCCTGCCTAAAATAAAATAAATAAGGCGGAGAAAGAGAAGACACGTCCACTGTTGACCTCCGGCCTCAACACGGCCAATATATGCGTACACACATATGCATGCATACACCACATATACAAAATAGATGCTCTTTTTATTGAAAATAGATTTTTCTTCATACAATATATTCTGATTATGGTTTCTCCTCCCCAGCTTCTCCAAGATCCTCTTCACTTCCTGACTCACCCAAATCTATTCTCTCTCTCTCTCTCTCTCTCTCTCTCTCTCTCTCTCTCTCTCTCGTTAAAATACAAAGGGACATTTAAAATAATAATAAGGTACAATAAAATAAAACAAATCAGAATAAGACAAAAGAGGAAAAAGAGCCACAGGAAAAGCACAAGAAACATATTCACACACACAGAAACCACATAAAAAATAAAATCAGAAACCATAATGTGTGAGCAGAAGGTCTACAAAATTTAAAAATGCCCAGACAAAGCATTGTGAGACAAAAAAACAAGCAAACAAACAAAAACAACCCAAATACCACTGAGTTCATTTTGTGCTGGCCATCTACCGCTGGGCATGGGGCCTGCCCTTATGTGTGGTTTGTATATCCAAGGAGACTCCCTTAGAAAAAACTAATGTTTCCTTTGCGAGTAGTTATAGACTGGAGATAGCTTCTGGGTTAGGGATGGGGCATGCGCCCACTTTCCCTCCCAGGGCGGAAACCCTATCTGGTTTGGACCCACGTAGGCCCTGTGCATGCTGCCACAGGCTCTGAGTTCATATGTGTGTCGGTCCTGATGTGTCTAGAGGGTCTTGTTTCCTTGGCATCCTCCATCCCCTCTGGCTCTCACAGTCTTCCATCTCTACCTCTTCAGCAGAGTAACATTTTAATGAGGTTGAGTCACTGCCATTCCCCTGGCCCCAAAGCACTCTGGCAGTTTTCAGTGTTATGATGATAGCAATCAAATGATGGAGACATCAGCTGTTGACCACTGGCCTCAGAATGGGCAAGTGTACCCACACACATCCGTGCACATGTATACATGCATATGCCAGGTACAGCAAATTTAAAAAGTATTCTAAAAATAAAAAGCATTCAAGGCAACTCTGGGCTACGTAACAAGCTGGTCTCCAAAAACAAGTCTTTATCTACTTTTAACAATGTGGGCAGTTTTGTTTTATTTCCTCCACAGAAGAAAGCCAAAGAGGGAGAGAAGAAGGGGGAGGGATGGGATGGAAAGATGGATACCAGCCTAATTGTATCTAGCTCACATGTGAAACACTCAAGATGCACTATATAAGGAAAAGTCCGTTCCTTTTTTACTCTGAATCTAAATTTCTGTCGTGCGTTCACTGTTACACTCTCTCCATTTGGTACACTGCTAAACAGCCTCCCCCTCCACATATGCCAGATGACCTGTGTGGTCCAGCCTCCACTCTACTCCCACAGAACTCACAGATACCATACACTACACCACATGTCTATGCCTCCCAGCCTTCCATTCATAAAGAGAACGTTTGTTTAAAAAAAATACAAATTATTGCAAATACAGCAAACACTGGGCTTGAATAAACAGCATCTATAACAAAAGGAAAACGGAATATATGTGACTGACATGCACTTCAATTTTAAGTGATAAGTAACTTCCCACCCTTTTGGTTTTTCCAGACAGGGCTTCACTGTGTAACAGCCTTGCCTGTCCTGGAACTCACTCTGTAGACCAGGCTGGCCTCTTCCTCCTGGGTGCTGGGATTAAAGGCATGTGCCAATACTTCCTGGCTAACGTCCTGATTATAAAGCTATGACAGGAATTCAAACTTAAATAGGTTGGCCAGTAATCCCCTTTCCCGGGTTAAAATCCACCCCTCAGATTTATCCATGCTGTCTTGTCACTTTTCAAGTACTGTTTGTTTGTTTTTTGTTGTTTTTTTTTTGTTTTTTTTTGGTTTTTTTTTTTTTTTGGTTTTTCGAGACAGGGTTTCTCTGTGTAGCTTTGTGCCTTTCCTAGAACTCACTTGGTAGCCCAGGCTGGCCTCGAACTCACAGAGATCCGCCTGGCTCTGCCTCCCGAGTGCTGGGATTAAAGGCGTGCGCCACCACCGCCCGGCTGTTTTTTGGTTTTTTGTTTTTTTTTTTTTTTTAGTTCTTCTGCAAAATCATTTTTCTAGATAATAATCCAAATCTCCTCTTACTCAGAAATAAATCCAACAAAGCGGGCCAGGAGATCTGAAAGTGTGCACTTTGCAGAAAACCAAAACAGGTGAGGTTTGGGAGACCCCGATAGATAGGGGTTTGACAATATCAACAACTTTGAACCTGACCCCACCATACACAAATCCTTCCCTTTGAACCTGACCCCACCACTCACACTTCCTTCCCTTTAACCTGACACCATCATTCACACTTCTTCCCTGTGAACCTGACCCCACCATTCACACTTTCCCTGTGAACCTGACCCCACCATTCACACTTCTTCCCTGTGAACCTGACCCCACCAACCATTCACACCCCCTGCTATGTTCCCTCCCAACCACTTAGCCCTTGGTTTCTTTGTTTGTTTGTTTGTTTGTTTCATAAACACTTAACCTCCATCTAAAGGTAACTTATTTATTGTTTGGTCCCCCCCACAGGAATATGATCTACAGTGGATAGGACTTTTATGTGACTTCCTCATTCAACCTAAACTTCCAGAACATGTAAGCCTCGGTTGACAAAAGATGCTCAATCAATATGTACTGAACGTATACTAAGTTCTGAAAAGAACTTCGATGTGCCTTATAGATCCATAAGCAAACTGGTAAAGTTTTGGGGGTCCTGACTTCTTATTAGAACTGGGAACAGAGTAAAAGGAAGAACATGCCTACTCGACCACTCTGTTACAAATGAAAAAGGTACAGCTAACTCCCAAGTTTTTAAGCGAAAGAGACAACTGATTTTTGGAGACCGCTGATGTGTTTTCCTGAGCCTACTGAGTGAGGATGCCATTCCGAATTGACAAGCTCTGGAAAGACATTTCGAAGAGCAGAAAGCTTTTCCAGAAAGCGGTAAACGGCTCATGCCATAAGCAAATACAAACCCTGGGGACAGTGGTCACTCTAACAAACATTTTTATGAGGTTGAGCCACTGACATTCCCCTGGCCCCAAAGTCCTAGGGCTATTTCAGTTTTATGATGATATCAACCAGTCAAGTTACAGTAAAATGAAGGTCCTTCAGAAGGGTTATTACAGACTGGTAAAGATTACTAAAAGGCAAACAGGAGGTCTGCCTGAAGGAGGCTTTTAAAGCACTTCTTTCCTGCATTCCATAACCACACCCGTCATGTCCTACACCTGGCTGAGGACAGCTTTTCCTCTTAGTAAACCACAGTGGTTCCTGGTGGTCCCCCACTTCAAATCAAACACCAGCCTGAGTTTCTTAACCAACATGGTGGAAGACAGGGCATTACAGGTAGAAGTACACAGAGTCGGAGAGTCAGCTACTCTGGACTAGGTGACCTAACCAAGTTTTTCTCGTCTGGAAACCGTCATAAAGTTATCTCCCACCCACCACGGATTTGGAAGACCCAAACACGATCCCCAGTGCTGAGTGCGACGCCCGTGTCCTGTGGATGCTGGGTTCGCGATTTTTTTTCTCCAGCACACCCCAAGTGCACCTCCACATCAGAGCCCCGCCTGGATCTCTGGATCTCTAGGTGCTCTGGACTGTGGCGGAGGATGGGGGGGGAGGGAGAACGGAGGGGTGGGGAGATGAGTAACTACAGTGCCTAAAACCCCGCGCGTGGCCAAGCCCGCACGGCCCAGTCTTCCGCGGGCTCCGGCTGCGGGATGGGCCCCCCCGGGCCCCCCCGGGGTCTGCGCTCGCGCTCGCGAGAGAGAGAGTGAGGCCGCGGGCACGCGACCCAGCCGAGACCGGTACTCACCCGCAGCGGGTAGCGGACGGTCGCCGCCAGGCGGCTCCAGGAAGAGGCGAAGTCCGGCGGCCGGGCGCGCGGGCTCCAGCAGACGAGCGCGATCAGTGTCCCCAGCAGCCAGGCGGCCGCGGCGCCGCTCAGGTACAGACCGAGACGCAGCAGCAAGGCGCCCGGCCCCGCGCCCGCCGCCGGTCCCCAACCGGGGACCAGGCAACACAGCGCCAGAGCGGCCAGGACGGCCAGGGCCGCGGGTCCCCGCCAGCCCCCGCCCGGGCCGTCCGCCGCCCGTCGCCCGTCCGCCGAGCCCAGGGCAGCACGGCCGACGTCTGCGGCGGGCGTGGGGCCGCGGCAGACGCCGCTGCTGTCGGTGGCATCGCGGTGCATGCTGCTTCCTGGGCCGCTGGCGACAGGCTCATCTCCCGGCCCGCTGCCCCCCGGCGCCGCCCCGGGCCGTGGCCTGTGCGCGGCGCCCCGCCGCCGCCTCCTCCTCCTCGCCGCTCCCGCCGCCGCTCGCGAGGCAAGGGCAGCCCGCGTTCATGCCCTCGCCGGCGGCCCTGCGCGGGAACCGCTCCAACAGACACCGCCGCTCCCCCCTCGCTGCCGCCGCCGCCGCCGCCGCCGCTGCTGCCGCCCCGCGCCGGGCCCGCAGCTGCCCGCCGACCGGGCGCGCCCAGGTAGCGGGACCGCGAGGGGACTGGGAGCCCCACGGGCTTGAGACGCGCGGGGGCGGGGGCGGGAGCTGCGGCTGAGTGACAGTTGGGCGGGGCCGCCCCGCCCACCCGGGGGGCGGGGGCGGCCGGAAAGGGGCGCGACCAATCGCCGTGGACCCCGCTCTTTTTCCCGCGCCCCACCCCCGCCCCCGGGGACGGCGTCTGTGTTCCCGTGGAAAATTTTGCTGCAGGTGCCTGAAGCGTGAGTACTTCTCGGCTCAGGTGCTCCCTGCATTTTTCTCCCTCCGCTCCTCGCCTCGCCTCGCCTCGCCTCGCCTCGCCTCCGGGCCCCGCACCAGGCGTCTGCCTTGTCCCCCTTAGCGCGCCCATCAACCTCGTACCCTCCCTGATCCTCACTTTTGACTCGTTTCTGACAACCTCCGCTCTCCGATCCTGCCACCCAAGGGGTCGGGAACCAGACAAAACTGGGGGAGCAAGTGAAGCCTGTGGTTCCCCACTCGATGGAAAGGCTCCCAGAGTGTCCGCGTGGTGCCAGAGAGTGTACACAGCTGCCATAATCGATTTGGCTCCGATTTTGTGTTTTTGTTGCCAGCCACTCCTCGGTACAAAAGCTGTTACCCACGCAAAAGAAACTGGTTCAAATAATGTGGGGAGTACATATTTCCCTCCTCTGTCTTGGTCGCAGCCGGTAGTATACAGACGATGTTTGCTGAGAAGATAAATGTCCAAATGCTGCTCAACACGCTGACAGAGCTGCCAACGCCGATAAAGCAGCACTGGCTTGGAGGGATGACAGAAATAAAGGATTTCTAAAAGAGACTGAGAGGGAAGACGGAGTATAGAAAGCAAATAAAGAATGAAGGGAAAAAAAGGGGAAGCTTGAGAAACAGTAAGCCTAGAAACTCTCTCCATGACGCTGAAATCTCTAAAATTTTTAATCTTTAACTTGCACTGTTTTGTTTTGTTTTGTTTTTTGACAGGGTCTTTCTATATAACACTGACTCTCCTGGAACTCACTGTGTAGACCAGGCTGGTCTCAAACTCACAGAGATCCACTTGCCTCTGCTTTCGGAGTGCTGGGATTAAAGGCGTGCTGCCTAAACAGACACTGTTTTAGAGTGAAACGGTGATTTGATTATATTTTTATTTAGATTGCTCTCTGAGGAGGAGATAAGTAAAATAAGAATTAAAATGCAGTGTTAGATATCGTGGCTACAGTGTTCAGGTTTTTTTTATGTAAAAGAATTGTTCCATCTATAATAAGTATTGTGCCATTTCATCAAAAAAAAAGGTCAGGATATTCATGAAGTAAACTTGCTTAACACAAAAGTATTATAGAAGAGGTTATTATTCAAAACAGAAGACTCATGTATTCACTCCAAGTCTTCATAATAAATTTCCCCAAAGGCATATGGATTTCAAGTGGGAGATGAAGTCAGAGATTTAAAAATAATCCCTAACATTTAATTCTAACAGACTAGTATATAAGTGAATTGTTTTTTTATACCTATTTAAAAACAAGTATGTTTCTCATGTTTGTAATGTTATTTTTATGTGAGTGTTTTTGCTTGCATGTGTGTTTGTGCACCAGGTGCATGCAATGCTCACAGAGAGAAGAGAACATCGTTTCCCCCAGAACCGAAGGTAGGAACAGGTGTGAGCCACCGTGTGGATGCCCGACACTGAATCTGGCTCCTCTTTAAGCTCACGGAGTGCTCTTAACCACTGAGCTATCTCTCCAGCCCCAAATTTTTTGCTTTTTAGTATTAATTGATGTTCACAGGACATTTCATTCTTTTATACCGGCCAGGAAATATAGGAAGATAATGAATGTCTCATGCTAAATGAGACTACAGTGAAAAGCTCTAGGCATACCATCACTACCCCCAACAGATACTGTTGAGCCTAATGACAGATGGGGAAATCGAGGCACCAGAGATCATTAACTTGCTCGCAAAGCTAGTACACATTAGAGCTAGGATTTGGTGTCCCTCCACATGGGGATAACTTCAGTTTGTACACTTACCCTCTGTACCACAGCATGTTTAATAAGTCCATGGGTCTAAGACGAGTGTGCCGTTCTTTAGAATGTCCAGTCTCGTTGTTTTGTGAGAACAGCAGCACCTGTGTCGCCCTGCCAGGGACTGAGTGAGTATAATTAGAAAAAGGAAAACTGGCCTAACGTTTACTGCACACCAACTCTGTAACTCAAGACCATGGTCTTGCAGTAAGTGCGTGATCCCCAAGAGTAATGCAGAGCTGGAGATGTGTAAATCCACAATCAGAAAACTGCCTCAAAGCACACATTCTCCTCCCGCCATGTCAGCACTGATGCCTCATACTTACGTCATCAGTAGAGTTAATCCCCTGATCTGTGTATGGTTGGAGGATCACTGACATAAGGCAAGACCAAAGGATAGAATGGTTGACATCAGAAGGCATTGAGGAAAAAGAGGCACCAAATCAGATTTTAAATTGGAGTTGAAGTGTCCATCTCCAGTAATCACTGTTGAGTCCTGACAGTTCTTTCGAAAAGGTTTATTATGTATTTTATTGTAGCTAAAGTTTTCCTGCCTGGCCCACAGTCAGGACAAATCTCTGTCATCCGCCAGTCCCACAGCTGCTCAGACCCAACCAAGTAAACACAGAGACTTATATTGCTTACAAACTGTATGGCCGTGGCAGGCTTCTTGCTAACTGTTCTTATATCTTAAATTAATCCATTTCTATAAATCTATACCTTGCCACATGGCTCGTGTCTTACCGGCATCTTCACATGCTGCTTGTCATGGCGGCAGCTGGCAGTGTCTCCCCCAGCCTTCTGCTTCCCAGAATTCTCCTCTCTCCTTGTCCTGCCTATACTTCTTGCCTGGCCACTGGCCAATCAGTGTTTTATTTATACAGAACGATTACCACAGCATTTTATTTTGTATGTATGTGTGTGGGCCTGAGTGTAGGTATGTGCACTGTGTATGTGCCCACAGAGGCCTGGGTTCAGAGAAGAGCATCAGATCCCCTAGAATTTGAGCCACCCAATGTAGGTGCTGGACACCAAACCTGGGTCCTCTGGAAGAGCAGCCAGTGCTCTGAACTGCTGGGCCACCTCTCAGCCCCAAGTACTATCAGCTTGAAGGGCTTAAAGAGAAAATTAAGAAGTAATGTCTTATCTATATTTTTTTATTGCCAGTGCATTCTGACAGGCTATAATCTAATGTTCGATAAGGCTATCTCCATCATCTGAGATGGGAATGGCTTCTGGCTGAACTACCAAGGGTAAATGAAGATAAGGAGGAACTGCGCATATTTAAATACCGGAGAAAGCAGGTGTACACCACCAATCTTTGTCTAAGAATGAATCAATAATGTTTACAGGATGGTGTTCCTCTGAATAAAATTTTAAAACATCTAAACTATAGTGAGTGGGGTTCCATATTAGTAAGTAAAACATATTCATACTGAAAACTTATTCCAAGATAGGAAGTGAGAAATTTTGAGACAGTCAGCCCCACATGGGATGTCTCCATCAAATCCCTCCCCTCGGAGCTAAGGGATCCCTGTGGGAGAGGAGGCAGAAAGAGTATTAAGAGCAGAGGGGATGGAGGACACCAAGAAAACAAGGCCCTCTAAATCAGCATGAGCAAAGCTCATAGGAACTCACAGAGACTGAAGCAGCATGCGCAGGGCCTGCATGGGTCCCCTCCGGGTCCTCTGTGTATATAGTATGGCTTCTGGTTTAGTGTTTTCATGGGACTCCTGAGTGAGTGAATGAGTGGGTCTCTGACTCTTGTGCCTTCCCTTGGGCTCTTTTCCTTCTGTTGGCTTGTCTTGATACGATAGTTTTTATCTGGTTATATTTTATTTTGTTGTATTGTATTATTACCTCTTGGGAACCTATTCTTCTCTAATGAGGGACCGAAAGGGAATGGATCTAGATGGGAGGAGAGGAGGGGAGGATCTTGGAGGAGTAGAGGACAGGAAAAGTGTAATCAGCATATATTATGTGAGAAAAGAATCTATTTTAAGTAAAAGGGAGAAAAGAAGACTTACCCAAAGTCACTAATCTTTAAAAAGAAACCAATTTTAAATTACTGAAAGCTAGATCAGCTTATGTCAGGGCAAATAATTATCAAGGTATATCACAAAACTGGACACATTTCCTGTTGACTGAAATCCAGAGAATATGGTGTCAATTGTCTTTGCATTATGAACTACCTGCAAATAAGTCACCTGTCCACTCGATTTGGTGGGCTGCTATCAGCCGCGGACTCTGCTCTTCCAGGCTGGGTCTTTAGTGGAGAGGCAGCTGGCTGACACATAGCCTAGGAGACCATGTGTTCTTACCCTCCAAGAGGTTAGCGTGGGCCTCTTCACAGGACAGTGTCAGGGATGCAAATTTGCACATTTTCTTAAAGCTGATGCTGTGTTGTATTTGTCTCCTTTGGTGCCCTCAGGAGAAAACAGGGAGCGGGGTGCACGGGGGTGGGGATTTTCTGTTTAATGTTTATATTTGTGTGTATGTGGGGGGGGGTGCCCTAAGTGGCTAGAAGGAGGCATTGGATCCCGTGGCGCTGGAGACATAGGTCATTCATTGTAAACAACCAGATATGGGTTCCGGGACTGAATTCAGGTCTTCTGGGAGAGTGACAGATGCTCTTAACCACTGAGCCATCCCACCACCACCACCACCACCCCTGCCCCCTACATGATGAGTGTTTAATAGTAAGTATTACTCATTTGTTCAGTCTTTTAATGACCTACCATAATTTAGCAGAATGAATACATTAATCAGTTTTTGGTGGATCATCAGGCTAGTGATTTGTTACTAAAAATACATTAAAGTTCCCATTTCTGGCCCTAGGGATCTATAATCCTTATAATCCACTCCCTTCCACTGAGTGGAGACAGACAGCATCAGGGGGCACAGAGAACTGATATTTATGTTTGCTTGTTGTGAAGTTAATAATATAGATCCTAGACATGTAATTTAATTTTTACTAATACACTAATATTTTCAAGTTATAAAACCTAAAAAGAGCTAGGCATGGTGGCACATAATCTCAGCATTTGGGAGGCAGAGGTAAGCAAATTGCCATGAGTTTGAGGCCAGCCAGGTCTACAGAGGGAGTTCCAGGATAGACAGAGAAATCTTGTCTCAAAAAATCAAGATAAAAACAAACAAACAAAAAAAACTTAAAAAAAAAGCAAACTCTACTGGACTTTAATATCCAATATTAATGATTGGCAAGTTGTAAGTTACAACTATTTGATATCTTTTATTTTTTTTTCAAGACAAGGTTTATCTGTGTAACAGCCCTGGCTGTCCTGGAACTTGCTCTGTTGACCAGGCTGGCCTGGGACTCACAGAGATCTGCCTGCCTCTGCCTCCCAAGTACTGGGATTAAAGGCGTGCACTGCTACCACCCAGCTGACTATTTGATATCTTATGATACCAAAATGCATAGGGGTTAGTTCATGTTTTTGAATCCTCTAAGTGCTACCTCACATATTTGTTGAGGGCAGAGAAAAATTGATCACTGTGGTCTCAATGTTTAAGTCTCCCTACAAATTCCTATGTCAAAGCCTAATTACCAGTGATTGGCTATTAGAAGGTGTGCCTCCAGGAAAGTAGTTACTGCATTTACACAGCCTGTATAGATGATATTAGTGCCTCTTAAAGAGGGGGTGGGGGGCAGAAGGCTGAAAAGATGACTCATCAGTTAAGAGTTCTGCCTGCTCTTCCAGAGGACCAGAGTTGATTCCCAGTATCCACAGATTGGCTGCTCTTCCAGAGGACCAGGATGAGATTTCCAACACCCCCATGGCAGCTTATAACCATCTGTAACTCCAGTCCCAGAGTATCCAACACCTTCTTCTGGGTTCCTTGAAAACAACACCCAGGCAAAAACACCCATACACATAAAATATAAATAAAGGTTAAAAAAATTTTAGGGGGCTATGAGCCAGATGTAGTAGGGGAAAGCCTGCAATCCTAGACTTAGAAGAGGAGGAAGATCAGGAGTTCGAGGCCATCCTCAGCTACACAGTTAGTTTGAAGATAGCCTGAGCTCCCTGAAACCCTGTCTCAAGAAGACAAGACAGCTGTCCTTGACTCTTATACCAAGTGAGAGGACACAGAGAAGGAGCCATCTCTGAGCCAGGAGTCAAGACTTCACTGGAACCCTTATCTGCTGGCACCGTGGCCTCTCACTTTCCTTCTTCCAAAACTGTGAGAGAGGAGCTACTCACTCTACAGAATCTGTTATAACAGCCAGAAGGACAAACACCAGTGATGAGCCAAGACTTAGAAAAGTTCAGCATCCGAGAGAATCATTATCAAAAGCCAGATGTTTTTATTGTAAAATACACAAGACAGAAAATTCACCATCGTAATCATTTTCACACCACGTAGTAGTGAGTACATTCATACTGTGTAACTGTCACTACTGTCCATGTCCAGAACTTCTTCTCTCAGCCAGCCTGTGTAGAAACTCTGCCATCAAACAACTTGCTATTCCCTCCACCCCACAACCCCTTCATACTCATTCTGTTCTGTTCTCTCGAATTTGACTATTCTAAGCCTCATAGAAATAGAATCATGTATTTGTCTTTTCTGACTAGCTTATTTCACTTAGCATGACATCTTTAAACTTCATTTAATAGCATGTATTAGGATTTCATGTGTGTGTGTGTGTGTGTGTGTGTGTGTGTGTGTGTGTGTGTGTGGCTGGATAATATCCCACTGTGTATGCAAGTGCATATATAACATTTTCTCTGTTAATACTCTTGAGTTGTTTCTATATTTTGAGTGTTGTGAATAATAATGTTATGAATCTGGATGTACAAATATATGAGATGCTGCTTTGAATTCTTTTGGGCATATATCCTGAAATGGAATTGCTGATTCATATAACTCTATCGAATATTTTCAAGGAACTACTATAGCATTTCCTATCCTGCTGTTTTACATATTGACTGGGCAAAAGGCTTCCAATTTCTTTGAGTCTTTGCCATCTTGTTGTCTATTTTAGTTTTTTCAAGAGGTATTTTTTTTTTAAGATTTATTTATTTGTGTGTAGTGTTCTGCCTGAATGCCAGAAGAGGGCACCAGATCTCATTATAGATGCTGGGAATTGAACTAAGGGACCTCTGAAAGCCGCCAGTTCTCTTAACCAATGAGCCATCTCTCCAGCTCCTGGAAGAGCTATTTTTAATCTGTCCTAGTGGGGCTAAAATGTACCTCATTGTTTTGTTTTGAATGTTTGATGTGAGTGTAGGTACAGGTGTGCCACAGCGAAGTTGTAGAGGTTACAGAGAAACTTTGAGGAGCCAGTTCTTTCCTTCTGCTGTGGAATCCAGGAATCAAATTCGGTTGTCAGGTTTGCTTTGGAAATAGTTTTACCAGTTGAACTGCTTCCCTGGCCCTGGAATATGTTTTATGGTGTTCTAGAATCTAATTTTGATCATCTGGAAAACATGTTTACCCAGCAGACATGGTGATCTCATAAGCCATCACTGATTGACTTGCATTTCCTTAATGCATAGTGTCTTAGTTACTTTTCTATTGCTGTGACCAAACACCATGACCAAGGCAACTTACAGAATAAAGCATTTAATTAGGTTTCCAGTTTCGTTTCGGAGGGTTAGAGTCCATGATGGCAGAGCAGAGGTATAGCTGGAGCTGCTGAGAGCTCCCTTCTCAATCCAAGAGGTAGAGGCACACGGGGAAATAGCACAAGTCTTCTGAGACCCCTAGTGACACACCTCCTCCAACAAGGCCACACCTCCTAATCCTTCCCGAACAGTTCCACCAACTGGGGACCAAGTATTCAAATATATAGAGGCCATTCTCATTCAAACCATCACACTTTGTGAAGTTGCCATGTTTTCCAGTGCTGTTGGCTATGTGTATCTCCTTTAGAGAAATGTCTACTCAAATACTGATTTCTACCCTGGAAATCAGTGCCAAAGTAGTTTCATTAAGTAAAATTAAGTGAAATCCCTTCTTTAATCCAACAAAATGAAAAAAAAAAGTTTCTCTTTGTTAATAATCAGGACCAAGAAAATATAAAATGTGTTGTTCAAAATAGAAGTTCTTTCTTGAGTGTGACGGCTGTGGTTGTGATCATCCACCCACATTTGATTAGAAACGCCTAGGGAATTTGTGAAGCTCGCCTCTGAGTGTGTGTGAGGGCATTTCCAGAGACATCATGTGGGCTCTGATCTCATCAATGGAGTGATCCTGGATGGATTCATAATATGCTGGCATTATTAGCAGGTGCTGAGAGAGAGGAGGTGGGGCCCAGGTGGAGGGAGGTCACTAGAAGTGTCTCTGGCGTTACACCTTGCCCTGGCCTCTTTCTGCAGGGCAGATTCTCCAGCCTCACAATTACATGAATTGCTCGACAGTGCCATGAAGGACTGCACCCTCTCAAACTGTGAGCCAACCAATCTTTCTTCGTTGTGTTAAGGATTTTTGTCACAGCTCTGAGAAAACAACACAGTGGCAGTCCCTAGGATATAATGTTCAGGCTGTGTTTGCTTTCTTTGTATTTTCATGTAAGTGTTCTCTGAGAGCTCTAACGAGCTACTACAAAGTTAGAGGTATAAAACAACTCACACCTATTTGGTGTAGGGTTGTAGAGGTCAGACGTCTAAAATCAAGGCAGGTTTGAGTTCTTTCAGGGTAGAATCCATTTCTTTCCTCTTCTCGACTTTCCACAGCAGCATGCATTCCTTGGCTCATTGACTCTTCCACACATCACTCTTTTGTGCCACAGCTCCTATAACTAACTGTTTGCTTCTCCCTTGTATAAGGACCCTAGTGATTACACACAATGGGCTCCTGGATAATGTAAATTTAATTCCATCGGCTAAATTCCCCGTGCCATTATAAAGTAACATATTAATGTACTCTGGTGATTAGAGGACGGAGATTGGGAGTGGGGTGCCATCCCTATCCCCACGATGTGTTCAAGAGTTCAACAAGAAATTGTGGCACTCAATAGCCTGTAGAGATCATTTTTTAGATTGCCTAACGTGCACCTCCATCATCAATGGAAGGGCCTTCCTTCATAGGTTACCTGCCCCTGCTGCACATTAACTCTGCTTGAACTGCATTTCATGTCTTTGACACGGGGTCTCACGATATAACCCTGGCTGGCCTGGAAGTCCCTAGATAGGCCAGGCTGGCCTTGAACTCAGAGATCCCTTCCTCTCCGCTGAGTGCAGAGAGTAAAGACACGGCGCCACCACGACTGGTTTGTGTGAACAGAGCTTTGCTTGGAATAAAATACCCCAAAGACACAGTCGCCCTCTATTTTTTTTATTATTGTCGTCTTGTTACAGAATTACAAGATTACAGCGATTCTTTGTAGGCGGTCCTCCCGGGTGCCTGGACCTCCCGCTGCGCCGCGGGTATGCGCGTAGATGCGTCTTGTACAGCAGGGAGTCCTTGGTGCTCTCCTTTCCACATGCCTCCCGGCCCGCCCGAGACCCCGTGGAGAAGCTGCCGCTCCGGGACCCTCTTCCCCGAAGAGGCGGCTCCGCAGCCCGCCCACCCTTGCCCTTCCGCTTACTGCGTCCCCGGAAGCTCCCGCCGGCGCTCACGCATGCGCGCCTCCCGGTTAGCCTCCCGCGCCCAGGAGGGAGCCCGGCGGAGGTGTGGCTGCGCGTGCGCGGAGCCAGCGAGGACCGGCGCGCCCGGCGGCACGGCGGCGGCGGCGCGAGAGGCCCGAGCGGTCGCGTTTCCCAGGTGAGCGGCTCACGGGCTTCTCCGCATCCGGTCGGTCCGCAGCCGGCGGGCCGGCCACCCTCCCCTGCGTTCGGGGTCCGTTTCCCCGGTTCGGAGCCCGACGGAGGCGAGCCTCCCGTCCCCCCGTCCCCCGGGGTGGGTACCACGGCACCTCCGCGGGAGGTCGCAGGCTTGTCCCCGGCGGCGTCGCCAGCCCCGCGGGCGGCGTGGTAACCGCTACGCAAACGGCGGGGGGCGGTGGGGGGCGGTGGGGGGCGGGGGCGCCAGCCCTCCCCCGGGGGGGAAACGGTAGCCCGGCCCCGCAGGGAAGGAGCCGTGGAGTCGGGGTCCGAGCCCCCTGGAGATGTGGCCACCGCTGCCCCTCTCTGGGTTCTGGACCCCGAACCCACAGGCCCGAGGAATTGTCTGTCTTTTGACTTGTACGTCCCAGAGTCTGGAGAGGGTACTGACGGGGGGTCGTGGACGAAGCCTCAAATTCCTGAATAACAGGTGTACAGTTTGGGCCAAGATTTCTGTATGCCCAATTTGGGGCCCTGAGATATATATATGTATCGACAGATAAGGACTATCACAAATGTACAAAATGACATTTTAAATTCCAGGTTATCTGTGTATTCTTTCTGGTGTATTGTGAAAGCACTATTAGTTCTATTGCTAGCTCAACATCGGTGTCTAGTAAACTCCAGGTAGCTTTGACAGAAACCTGTCTGGACCCACCAGAGGGTTATTATGGTCACACAGACTGTCATTTGATTTTATCCTTTCCCGGGGTGTTGTAAGATGATCTTAACTGTCTTATAAAACCATTGTTTTTTCTTACTTACTCCCCAATGTAAATTGAATCGCAGCAATTGTGATGTAAATTTTAGCAAAAGAACTGCTAATGGGTGATATTGTCAGATAAGTTTTCTTGGAAATTAAGTTAAATCACCTGTTGAGGTGCTTACAGCCACTTTTACCCAGTAGAAATTCTGAGTGTAGGCAACACCTCAGAAATTTCACATGCACTAGGAAGTGGGCCACCTTTCATGAGGAGAAAACAAAATTATCAAGTAACATAAGCTGAAAACATGATGGTTTGATTAGGAAGCAAAGAGTAAGAACCTGGGTCTTAAGTCTCCAGATGCCTTTGTGGGATAAACATTCTTTAAATGTTTACCTAATTTTTGTTGTTGTTGTTATTTTTGTTTGTTTGTTTGGAGACAGGGGTTCTCTGTGTAGCTTTGTATCTTTCCTGGAACTCACTTTGTAGCCCTAGCTGGCCTTGAGCTCACAGAGATCTGCCTTCCTCTTCCTCTGCTGGGATTAAAGGCGTGCGCCACCACTGCCACCACCACCACCGCCCAGCTAGATGTTTACCTAATTTTTGTAGATCTCTTTTAGACAATGGGGATGTAAAGGTGAACAAGACCTCAGGAGCTCCTGGGCTGGTAAGAATGGTAATACCTCCTTCTCGCCTCATCTCTTCTCTCCTTTTTTCAGAGGCCAGTGGTCTCCAGCACCAGAGCTCAAGTGATCCTCTTAATTCAGCTTCGCTTGTAGCTGGCATTATGAGCACACACCAACTCTAGCCAGCCTGGTGAGGACACTACTGTAGGCAAAGTTTTAGACAAACCTTCTTTTATCTTCTGGTTCTGCTGTGGGACCCTGGAAAATTAATAGAAAAGACAGCTCGTGTGTAGAGGGCCAAAGGACAACTTCAGGTGCCGTACACTGTAGTCATGATAGCAGTGGGAAATTGAGTGGAATCTTCTAGCAAATCAACTTTTAGTTTGTCTCCTCTCAACTTTTTGTTAAAATATGTAAAATTAAAATATGTTAAAATATGTTATTCTTCCAGTACAGATAACTATATGTATTTTTCATTTATATATATTAACTGTATCAGTTCTACAAACTTTGCAAGTAAATTACATAATAAACATTCTGATGTTTGGGTCATGTGTTGAGACTCACAGTTGTAATGTGAAAGCTGTCTGAGGCAATACATAAACCTGTGAATAGAGCTGTGTTCCAGTAAACTGTCTGCATTGTCAGAACAAGCCACAGTTGATCCTGAATAGTAGTTTGCTGGCCTGTGAGCTAACTAGTTTAATGAAATAATTATACCATATGCAGTTTTTATCTTTTACAAGTAATTCTGTGATTACTCCCATTTCTACCTTTTATGTTTTTATTCTTATAAATGTCTTACAAATGAAGTTGTGATTCAAAGAGTTTATGACTCTTATATGTCTCTGAAAACAAATTGTCAAATGTCTTTTTAAAAACATTTCAGGTGCTGGAGAGGTGGCTCAGTGGTTAGCAGGCTGAACTGCTCTTGCAGAAGCCCCAAGGTGGCTTCCCAGTACCCTCTGTGGTGCATCTCACACACAGAAGCCTATAACTCTAGCTCCAGGGGACCTGATGCACTGTCACACAGGACTCCACAGGTACCTGCACACACACACACACACACACACACACACACACACACACACACACACACACAAACACATTCTAGGTGTTCTGTTTGTATCACTGATGCTGATGTCCCCATGCCTTATACAAAGATTCTAGAAGGCAACTCTGTCCTCAGATCATAGACATCATATTTGTAGTAAAGAAGACATTAAATCTCTAATTTGAACTTAATATCATGTCATTGAAATTTATTTATTTAAAATACTTGCTAGGACTTCTACTGCAAGAACTTACTTTCATAAAGTTAGTTTAAAGCAACAATTATGATATGTTTAAAAATGTTTGTGAATGGACAAGTCTCCATTCCTTTGCCCTAAGTTTAAATCTGTTTGTGAATGGACAAGTCTCCATTCCTTTGCCCTAAGTTTAAATCTGTTTGTGAATGGACAAGTCTCCATTCCTTTGCCCTAAGTTTAAATCTGTTTGTGAATGGACAAGTCTCCATTCCTTTGCCCTAGATTCCATGCTTCCTCTGTTAAAGTTACCCTTGTAAAAATGTACCCTTTTTCAGGAGGACAAGATACGATTATTGCAGACTCCCAATGAAAAATATATTCAAAAAAAGATAACATATATCTAAAATATATATATATATATAATCTACATTTGCTGTTAATTGTTTTGATAAGGAATAAAAGGGGATTCCTACTTTTATCTTTTAAAAATCAAATTTTAGTTTTATAAATTATTTGAAAGAATAGACTTTGATATCTATACAGATAAATGTGATAGCTAAAACTGCCCTAGATATGTGAGGGGATTCCATCTTTTTTGTTTGCTAGGGATCAAGATCTCTACCTCTAAATTATCCTCCCAGTCCCCCTCTGACAGTTTGAATTTTTAATTTGTAAAGAAGGCATTAATCTATGCTAACATCTTGAAACTAAAAATCTTAAATTTTAGTAGAAGTTTAAGTTTTATACCATAATGCTTCTCAATGATATGTAATTCTATTTGAATCTAGGTTTGTGCTAAATTTTTAACAGATGTGCACTTTTATTAATCTTTACTTAGCTTATAAAATATTAAATTTTACTGGACATTACATGTGACTTTTTTTTTTCCTAGACAGGGTTTCTCTGTGTAGTTTTGGTGCCTGTCCTGGATCTCGCTCTGTAGGCCAGGCTGGCCTCAAACTCACAGAGATTCACCAGGCTCTGCCTCCCACCCAGCTATATGTGACTTTTGTGAACCTGCTTATCATCATAATTTTAACTTATATTTCATGTTTAAGTATTTTAAATAACAATTACATTTATAAATTTATCAAAGGAAATTAAACACTTAAACATTGCATATCAAATTACAGATTTAAGTGTCAGATTCCCTTAAGCATTTAAAGATAGGTTACAGTCAGCATTTTGCAAGTCTATGGGCAGGAAGTATAGCTCAGTGGCAGAGAGCTTGTCTAGCATGTCCAAGACCTCAGGTTTAATACTCAACACTGCAAATTGTAAATAAGTAAATGAATTAAGATTTATGCCTAGCTAGGTGTGGTTGTGCATGCCTTTAATCCCAGCTTCCTAAGGTCAAGGTAGGCTAGTCTCTGCGTTTGAGGCCAGCCTGGTCTACATAGCAAGTTTTAGACCAGACAAGGCTACCTAGTGAGACTGTCTTAACAAAGCAAAAACCAAAATTTATTTCTAATATATAAGAATGCTTCAAAACAAAGACAGAAAAAGTTACTCTTGTGATAAAATGTGTGAATACACATTCTTACTTTGACATTGTTAATGATAGAAATTTTATTACTCCTTAAATCATCTCCATACTTATTTTCATGTCTTTCCTTGGGCTGTAGGGCCACATAATAGTAAATAAAAATTAATTCAGTATGTCCTGGCTTCTGTAGGATACACATTACATAATCTTCTAGTGCCCAATTTACTGTACTGGAGTTAATTATAATTTAAATATAGTAAGCACACACTTGCCTGGTTGGCTTCTTATTAATAATGGAATCTGTTTGTATGCCTGTTTTTCAACGTAGCACTTATTTTTCCCTTTTTGAATATTATTGTGGACTTAAGAGTTCCTATTGAATTTTTTATTTATATATGTATTTTGTTTTTGAACTTGTACAGTGTCAGCCCTTTAAATGGTTGAACTTAATTATCAGTTTGATTGGGTTGATAAGTGCCTAGATTATTAAGTAAAAAGCACCTCAGAGTATAATTGTGAGGACATTCTGGAGGTGATTAGAAGAGGGGGAATCATCATGAACGTGGTTGGCAGCACCCCACTGACTTTGCCTTCCCTCTGCCATGAGATGTGCAGCTCTGCTTTACATCCTTCCTTTCTGTGAAGGACTGTGAGCCCAAATAAAGAATTCCTCCATTAACCTTCCTTAAGCTCCATTAACCTCCCTTAAGTTGCCTTATGCTACATATTCTTTCACAAGGGCAAACTAACTGGCTCTGTGGTTTCGTTACCATTACTACAGGCACAGCTGATTATTATGCTCTCTGGCAATAGTCAGAGGCAGATAAGATGCTTATTTTTCTCTGCTTCCAGCAATAACATGAGCTGCCTGGGACTCCCTGATTGTTTTGTTGTTGTTGTTGTGTGTGTGTCTGGGTGTTTTGATTGAATGCATGTCTGTGCACTGTGTGTATGCCCAGTGCCTGTGGAGGCCAGAAGAGGATGCAGATCTCCCTGGACTAGAATTACGGTCATCATGTGGGTGCTGAGAACCCAGGTCCTCTTGAAGAGCAGTAAGTGCTCCACCCATTGAGCTGTCTCTCCAGCCCCTTCTTTTGGGGTTTTGAGGTTTTGTTTTTAATGGAGAGTCGATTAGAAACTAAAGACTGAACTAAGATTATCGGTAATAATGTGATATTGCTTTTAGGTCACTTCGATAACAAGTGAAGATACTTTCTAAAGGCTATAGTTTTATAGTAGTGTTTTCAGTTTAGTTCTAATTGTGTTGGGGTAGAAAATATTTTACATAATGTTTAAATCATTGTTGATGTGCATAAACCTATATATAGGTCAAGTAATTTAAGTAATAGTATCCTTACTCCATACCAAAAATAACTATTTAGAAGTTTAATGCATTTCTTCTAATGTTGAATTTCATGTCTAAATGATGTGCTATTCTTTGATTTTAGACAAATGGCTACCAACTGTAAAGTGTCTCATACCAGACCCCCTTTAATGCAGTGAGTCATGTATACTTTTCTGCAGTAATATTACCTGTGTTATGTCCTAGCTTGTGGTTAAATATTCAGAAATTTATTTGGAAGCTACCGGTACAGCCTGTTTATGTATCTTGGGGGTTTCTGTTGCTCACTGAGAAAGGATGAGGAGAATTGGATAGAAGTCACAGCTCCCTGTATGCTTTGTGTTGAGTGTATGCAGTAAAGGACAGAATGGGATGATAAGCAAGTAGTCAGATGCTGAAGCTTGCAGATTTATACAGCAATCTTACCACCAGAATAATCGGTGATTGAACTGGCTTAGCTGATCCTGTGAGGTTTTAATATCAACTCCAATTACTAATCGTGCTTAGCAGTTTGATTTGATTGAGAGATCCCTGGGAGAGATGAACAAAGCATAGGTGAGTGTGTCTGGGGGAAGATTTCAGGTGGAGTTAAAGCAGTCGGGCTTTAACCTAACGATGGGTTCATTGGGTTGGTGGTAGAAACTGAAGAGGAATCCCATGAGCGTCAACAGATGGCTGACTGGGAGTGTCACTGGAGGGCCTGCCCTGTACCTTTGCCCACTTCTTGGCTGCCATGGAGAATCAGATCATGAGCTAGAATAAATCTTCCTGGAGTTACTTTGTTTTGGTGTTTTGTGTGACAAAACAAATAGCTAAAAGTCTTTTCCTCGTTTAAACTCTCACTGGACTATACAGAAGGGAGATTTCCTTTGGCTTAAGATACTGCTGTCTGTGATAAGCCTTCCCGGATGATCTCGTTTTCTTGTGAGCTCTGGGACTATGGGTATAACTTGACATCTCTAAAACCCCGTCATGACTTCACAAACCTGTTTTACTTTTAAATAGTTCTCTCTTTCTCTCTCTTTTGGGTGTGGGGTGGGTTCGAGATAAGGTTTCTCTGTGTAGCCTTAGCTGTCCTGGAACTTGATCAGGGTGGCCTTGAACCCACAGAGATCCGCCTGTCTCTGCCTCCCAATTGCTGGGATTAGAGGCATGCACCACTGCCGCCCAACCTATAGTTCTCTTTTTGTGCGACCAACATTTCTCACTTGGGGGAAATACAAATGAAACATATTTAGAAATTACTCCAGTCTGATGGTTGAACTGTTCTCCTTTTCAGATACACCTTTGACATCATGGATCGATTTGGAGATATATCAGAAGGTGAAGTGGACCATTCTTTCTTTGACAGCGATTTTGAAGATGCAAAGAAATGTGACAGTGATTTAGTTTTTCACAAGCAAAATGATGACCTTAAGGCAAGAATAGAGAAGGACACCAAAAATGTAAGCTTGAAATTTGAACTACAAAACAGTGACCTTAAAGAGAGAATAGATAATGACACAGAAAATGTGAACTTGCAACGTGGAATACAAACAAAGGAAAATTACCTTACTCAGAAAGGAAATGAAAGAAAAGCAAGAGCTTCCTCAAAGGAATATCATGTAGAAAATGATGCTACACAAACAAGAGGTTCCTCATCGTCAGCCACTTCTTCAAGATCCAAGAAATCACGTGATGCTCCAAAAGGACACAAGTTACACCTGCCTGTTCCAAGTAGAGCTCCTAAAATTGTGAAAGGCGAGGATGATTACTACACGGATGGAGAGGAAAGCAGTGATGACGGGAAAAAGTACCATGTGAGGGCCAAGTCAGCCAAGCCCTCCAGTAACTTCAAAAAGAACGCCAACAAAAAGTATTCCAACGTCAGCTCCTCCTCTTCTCTGTCTTCCTCATCGTCAAGATCCAGTTCAGACTTGTCAGATACAGGTACAGGATCTGATACCCATAAATGTGATTCACGCTCATCATCAAGGAAACATGTTTCTGGTGTAACCCTCTCATCACCGAAACAGAGATGTAAATCAGGAAGAAAATTGGCAGGTACACAGTCTTCCAGTGCTAAACAAAAAACTGGTAACTGTAATGTGGAATCAGAAGAAACTGTAACAGATGTAACTCCTTTGTCAACTCCAGACATCAGCCCTGTTCAGTCCTTTGAATTGGGCCCATCACACGATCAGAAAGTAAAAGTTAAAAGGCAAGAAAATGTGAGCCGGGATGTGTATGAGGATGTGGAGGCTTTAAAAAATGATTTAAGATCTCTGAAATCAGCCAAAAGGAAAGAAAAGCATGGGCAGAATTTTACTCCAAAATCATCAGTGTTAGATGCAAATCTAGACCATAGATCCAAACAAAAGGTCTTAAATGACACCATGGACCTTAATCATCTATTGAAAGGTAATTTTTAAATTCTGTATATTAAATTTGAATATTAATAACTAAACATATATGTGCTATAAATATGCATGGATTTTCTGGTCCATATCTTTGAGATGATTGACATTTTAATAACTTGTCAGATATATTCCATTATTCCATAAAACATTTGAATATCATTTGAATTGTCAGATCATTGCAAAGATAATCAGTTAGGACTAGAACTTTCAGACTAGTTTTCGATTCCTCTCAAACTCTAAATGCCTACCTCTTTTCTGAGGCAGTTCTGTCTTCTTTCTTGAGCTACAGTAAGGATCTGCAGTGGTCTTCACCGTTCACCTTCAGACATGACTGTCCAGAGAAACACTTCCTCTAGCTCTTGAAGGACAAGAACCTTTGTAAGAAATGTCTCCAGATAACCTGCACTTAGTTTATTTCCGCAAGTTGATTTAGTTACACTCTTCGTTCCTGAACTAGTCATTGACCAGGGAGAGATAGCTGAAGCAAATGAGACTCCGGCTGGAGTTAGGAGTGGGAGGTGGAGGCCCAAGGTCCGTTGTGGAGGAAGGTAGAAATGGGTGCCAATTGGGCAGTTAGGTTTGTTCGCTGCAGTTCCTCGAACTTTAGGGTGCATATAGATCATCCTGGAATCCCATTCAAATATGTATTCTGCTGTGGTAAAAGTAGAACCCAGACCGCTAACCATTTAACCCTGCCCTGCCCAGTGCCTTTGCAGTTCTACTTGCCAAAGGATCATGGTTCCTATCAACACACCATTTCCTTCATGCATACTAGGATGTGTGTGACAACACATACAATAATAAACAAGAGCTGCAGGCCTGGCTCAGTGATTAAGAGCGTTTGCTGCTCCTGCCAGAGGACCTGGGTTTACTCTGCAACACACACATGTTCATAACCATCTGTAGCTACAGTGCCAGGAGATCCAACACCTTCTGGCCTTGGTGGACACTGCACATGCATAGTACATGTACATACATTTCCAGCAAACACCCACACATATAAAAATAAGCCTCAAAAAACAGATACAAACATCCTTGTTACCATCTAAATTGTTTCTAAAACTTAGCTAGATGCTAAGAACATATATATATATGTATATATATATATGGTTTTTAAGTCAGAACAATGATTACCACCCCCCAATTCCTGATCACTTTCCTCAGTTACAGTTAAAATACCATGGAAATTTTTCCATTTATTCGCTGTACAGTGGCAAGCCTTGCTGTAAGAAACTTGCAGTAACTCCTCTGGCCTTTGGTTGTTGAGACAGGGTCTGCATAGCCCAGACTGCCCTTGAACCTTTATGCTCCTCCTACTTCTGCATTCTGAGGACTGGAGTTAAAGTTGTGCATCACCATAACCACCTAGTGCTTGTAACCAAGGCAAAGGAACAGAGGGGACATGTTGCTAATTAGCATATCTACTGTTGGACTCCATGAATAACAGTCCCCCAGGGAAGTCTTCATAGTAAAACATTTCAGACTGTTAGTTGATTGCATAAGATACATCTTTAGTTTTCCAAAATTATTATGCTCAGTTTACAACATGAAGCTTTTTCAGCTCCTCATAACTTTTCTGTATTTTCCCCCATGTGCCTAAACCTTGGTCATGATGCAGTTGATCCCCATTTGTGCCTTTCTGCATCATCCTATAGTGTACTTCATCACTTTCATGTTCTGCCAGATGGGCGTTTCTAGACTGCCCCGGCTCATCTAATTGTTTGACAGCCTTCCTTCACTGTTGGACGATAAATCTACTTAATGTAGGGAAGATGATCGTGCTAATGCATAACATGTTTAAAAACCTTCTAGTAGAACATGGTCCTGTCAGCAAACAGCACACTGTGTCCTCCCAATGTAAACATTTTCACTAGCTTAAGTATAGGAGTTCAATAGAAAAACTTAATTCCTGAAATGAGTTTTGAGTAAAAAAATTTCACAAATTGTTACAATAGGAAAATTTTCAAATAGTAAGGAATGCCCATGTAGCAAACAGTGTAAAATAGTACTTGGAAAGATTGTTGCTTATTAAATATAAATAAAAATTAATAGAAGGGTAGAAGAGCAAATATCCCAATATAGTCAGTGGAATGGTGAAACAGTGTTGAATTGGCCACTTAGTGAAGTAGATAAGATTCTGGGAATTGAAACACAAAGCTTTAGGCTTTGGTGTTATTGAACTAAACAGTAACTACAGGATGTGGTAGTTGATAGAAATTGCTAGAATCCAGTCTAGATGGAGAACTAAGAGATATATCCATGTTCACTGAGAACTAATAGATATATCAATGCAGCCTGGTACTAGAAACATAATTTTAACAGATCTTGAAAGATTAGTACAATTTCAGCCTCTTAGCTCTATGAGGAGGTTAACTTGGGGAATTCCCATTCCCCACAATGTCCAAAGACCAACTGGAATTAGATATTTAACCTTGAACTAGAAATCCTTGACTAGGCTTTGAGGGACTTAGAAAATGGAGCAGTAAACACATTTTGATACAAAGTTCTGCATGAGTCTGGTATATTTGGTAAGCATTTAAGGAGTTGAATGGACTGGATTAAAGATACATTTCATACTTTGTATATATAAAATTGGATCACTTTTGAAGGACTCTGAAAGGGCAAAGTAAAGACATTTTAGAAATTTACAGTCTTAAATTTTATCTCCACTTTTGAGAAGAAAAATGTAAGAGGAAAAAGTGCGTAAGGAAGCATTGATAAATGAAGAAACTGGTTATAGTGTTTTTACTAAGGTACCTATGTGGATATTATGGAGGGGATTAAGGGAAAATGCTTTACAGACCCCAATAGTGAGAGAGGAGGCCTGTGCTGAGGTGATCAGCCTGCAGCATGCCCTGCCTGGCACTCCAGTCTGATCTCATCTTTACAGGCAGGTTGGCATTGTTGATACTGAACACATCAAACATTTGAGAAAAGCTGAAGGCAGCAGAGAGGCCCTGTCACTATGATAAATCTAACACTGAGAACTGATTTTCTTTAAGCAAGGCCAATGATTTTAGAGAGCTCTGAGGACAAAGGTATTGTAACTAATAAAAGTAACCTTGACTTGCTTTTTGCATTCCCTGCTGCGTAGAATCAGTGGAGTCTTTGAGGGGTTCTTCAACAATGACAGTACACAGGGCAGAAGCAGCAAAAAGAAACCAGCTGTGTTCTGCTAAGCTGGGCTTTTAAAAATGGACAAAGCTGTTCAGCTCGTTCACACATATTTTTTATTAAAAAGGAATTAAATTCTATTTACGTATTTAGTATGTGTGCACATGCATGTGTGTATCCAGGAGCACAAATGTGCCAGAGCACGTGAGTGGAGGTCAGAGGAAAATCTGTGGCAGTCAGTTCACTCCTTCTACCATGTGGATCCTGTGGACCAAACTTGACTTGTCAGGCTCAACAGCAAGGGCCTTTGCCCTCTGTGCTATCTCATGACCCTGCTGCTTCTAATAGAGATGTTAGGTTGACGTGTAATCGGTGTATTGTTACTGACAGAGGGTGGGTAAATAGCTTAGGTTTTTTTTTCTTTTGTACTATTGGGTTTTTACATATTAAATATTGGGAGATGTAACCCATGGAGACATTTGGGTGTCTCAACGTTTAGGCCCCAAAATCAAAAAGTTTAAGAACTCTTAGGAAAATGGAATTACAATTTATTATTGTAGTAGTCATTGTATACTGAAGTTTGGAGGAAAATTTTTTTTTTTTGGGGGGGGGCGGGTTTCGAGACAGGGTTTCTCTGTGTAGCTTTGCGCCTTTCCTGGAACTCACTTGGTAGGAGAAAATTTTTGAGAAGAAAATTTTTTAAATTTTTAAAGAAGGTGGCGCACTTCATAAAAGCTGTAGGAAGAGAGACCAAACAATATAAGTAAATTATTTTAACTTAGAAGACATTGTGGTTGTGTTAAAAAGTTAAATCAAGAATATTACTCAGTCTTAAAAAGGAAGAATGATCTGGTCTATGCTACAGTGTGGATGAGGCTGGAGAGCATTATGCTAAGTGAAAGAAGTCTGGAAAAGACAAACTGGAGGCTGAAGAGATAGCTCAGTAAAGCCCTTCTGAGGAAGGGCCTGAGTTCCAGCTCTCCCAGCCATCTAGAAAGGCAGCCATGGTGCTGTGTGCTGGTGTAATTCCAGCACTGGGGAGAGAGAGAACCAGGAGGTTCCTAGAGCTCACAGGCCAGCCAGCCGAGCCTGAATCATTGAGCTCCAGGTCTCAGCGAGAGATCCTGTCTCAAAAAACCAATGTGCACAGCCCCTAATAAATGAGACTCCAGAATGACCTTTAGCCTACACACACACACACACACACACACACACACACACATCTGCAGATGCATGAGCACATACATACCCGAAAAGAGACAACTCTTGTGTGATTCCATTTATGTAAGGGTCCTAGTCAAAATCATAGAGACACAATTGTCATTTCCAGGATTTAAGAAAAGGACAGAGATTGATGAGGTTTTTTGTTTGTTTAGTTGGCTTTTTTATGATTATAAGTTTTGGGTTCCAACATACAGCGTTATGGAGAATGAATTGTAGTATCATTGAACAGTACATCTAAAAATAGGATGGTGAATTTTGGATTTTGTCTATTTTGCTACAATAAAAAAGGGAAAACAATAGTTCTTTGATAGTTTCTGATATGCTAACTGTAGGTACCCTTTAAATACCAGTTATACTGGGAGAGAATAAATCAACAAAATCCGAAAAGGTATTTAGTAGTATTAGGAAGAACAAAAATAGAAATTTGAAAAAGTTGTGATGTCTGGTGTGTCTCCTTTAGAAGGAGGAAATAGAAGCATCAGCCCTATTAGTATAAAAATAGATTTCAAGTTGTGAAAAGTGCTACAGGGGACAAAGCGAGGTGTTTTATATTGTACATTTATATTATACATATATTGTACATTTATATTATACATAAGCCAAGTACACTAAAAAGGTATAGTACTGGTATAGTAATAGATATAATATTAGCAAATTATATGTATATAATAAAAGCAAAACAGAACTGGACAATAAATTGATAAAGATCAAGCTACCAAGGAAGATTAAAAATCAGACCAAATTACCAGAAAGTATTTTTTTAAGTGTTAACTGTGCATGTGGGCTGCACTTGATCCACAGGTACTGTCTCTGATATACATGTTTTTAAAAAGGGTAAAATGAGCAGTAAGCATTGCTACAGAGCAAATTACCCAGCACTTGTAGACTAGAGAGACTCAACGGTCAAGTGACTCAGTGCCTTGGGACAGAATTGCCTGAGTGCTTATTGACCCACATGTCAGGTACCTGGACTTGGACCCAACAGAAGTTTAGAAGTGCTAGCCAGAGAGCGCACTCTAGTCTCTCTGTGGCTTGGTCTCCTCACAAAGGTCCAGCTTCTTCAAGGATAATTAGACTTCTTACATGGTACTCAGGGCTCCCAGAAGAGTGTTCCAGAAAATAATACAGAAATCTCAGAGCCCTTTGCAACTTAGCTTTCAGAGTCACGTAGTATCCTTTTGTGCTTGTTTGATTTCTTTTGGATACAGTCTTGGTATGAGATTTGACTGGCCTAAAACTTGCTAGCTTTGAAATTGTAGTGATTCTCCTGTCTCTGCTGCCCAGTTGCTAGGATTATAGGCATGCACCATTATTTCTTGTGTTGGTGGAAATGGTTATAAACTTCCCAAATTTAAAGTGGTGGGACATAGACCATGTCTTTTTGTTTTTTGTTTCTTAAGACAGGGTCTCATATAACCCAGGCTTTTAGCTGAGGATGGCCTTGACTGACTGTCTTCTTACCTCTGCCTCCTGAGTGCTAGGAGTACAAGCATATACTATCATGCCAAATAGTATGCGGTGCTAACCATGACACTAGGGTTTCAGGCGTGCTAGACAAGTACCCTTACCTTCTGAGATGTATCATCAACTTAGAGCCTACCTGTTAATGGGATAAATGGCAATTAATTTATAGAAATAGCTTTAAAATCTCTTCGCTACTGTTTGTTTCTCCTGTATACAGAATGCATTCCCATTTTCCAGTGGTCCAGGTTCAGGCAGGGTTCCTCAGGTGTGTGTGGTTCAGTGAGAAAGCTCTTGAGTGCTTTGAACTCTTCTATTGGGGGAGATAAGGGAGGAGTAGTTGTTTATTCTAAACCTGTAAATCCTGGGTCTTACATTCCTCTATATTTTCTTTGAAAGCTGATCAATTCTTAGTTTTCAATCATATTTCTCTATCCTGTCTTACTATGCATAATATAAATCATTGTGTTTTCAGTGTCCTGCTTGAAAATCTTAGCTGAAATCCACCAGCAGGAATTTTTGCCATTTTCCTTGTTCCCATAACAGTGGTGCTAAACAGTCGGCCAGTTCATTCTGTCAGGCTTCATCATCAACCTTTTGTTTTTTAGATTGTTTTATGTGTATGAGTTTTGCTTGCATGTGTGTATGTGCGACATGTGCATGCAAATCTCAGAGGAGGCCAGAAGAGGGTGGTGGAGCTCTGAAACTGGAGTTAGAGGTCATTGTGAGCCTACAGAACTGGTAACCAACTCCAATCCTCTGCAGAAGCAGCAAGTGCTCTGAACCACTGAGCCACCCCTCCAGCTCGCCCAAGTTTTTCTAGGCTCTTCCAGCTCTAACTGCCATCCGGTTCCAGACCTAGAGCTGTGAATTTTAGGTTTGTCATGGTAGTGTTCCATTTCCTTGTACTAAATTTTGTAGTAGTTACTATTGCTCTGATAAGTTATATAAAGCAGCGACCTCAGCTGATTTCAATGATAGGATGTAAGTTCCTGTATGTGGCTTCCCTTGACTGGTCTGTGGTCTCAAATGCATATGGCATTCTCAAGTTACTATCAGGCATGTATACCTCCAGGCTCCAGGCACAAGTATTCCTGCAAACAAAACGCACGTGCATGTGTGCACGCGCATGTGTGCCCACGCATGTGTGCCCGCACATGCACACACTCACATGTATGTACAGAGCCCCTAGCCTTGAAAGTCACATGTTGGGCCCAGGTCTCATATCAGGGAGCTCCCTGCCTACCTGTAACTACACCTCCAGGGACTGTTCCACCTCTACTGGACTTAGGGGCATCTGCGTGCATGTGGCAGATACACAGACACATACGCATAAATAAAAATAAAATGATCTTGGGGGCTAGAGAGAGGACTCAACGTCTAAGGGTACTGGCTGCTCTTTATGAGTGCCTGGGTTTGATTCCTAGCACCTGTATGGCAGCTCACAGCCATCTGTGAGTCCCGGTTCCAGGGAATCTGACACCCTCTTCGAGCCTCCCAGGATACCAGGCATGAATGTAGTACACAGGCATACATGCAGGCATAACACCCATACACCTAAAATAAAATCTAAAAAATAAAAGTAAAATGAATCTTTAAAATTTGTATCTAAAATAAATTAAAGCTTGTCACATACCATTTTGACAGTACTGTTGGTCAGAGCTGTAAGAAGCCTACAGAAATTCGAAGGAGGGGAACACCAAATGTCACAGAATTTCTCATCTAACAAGTTTTTAATTATGAAGGCAAATAAGAAATCTATAA